>NC_061116.1:131824904-132124904 GCF_002878395.1 Capsicum annuum | reverse complement strand
ATTATTATTATTATTATTCTTTTTTACTGTAATATATAATATTTTATTTAATAATTTAGTAGTTACCCATTTTTATATATTGTTTTTGAAAGCAATTTATTTAGTCCTAAACAAGTTCAAAATTCAAATTTCAAATTCAAATTTATTCAAATCTTCTCATATCCATAAGATCCTCCTAAAATCTTTTCGTTTAGTAAGAGCATTATTATTCTCAACAATCTTTCCAAAACATTTTTCAACTCCCTCATATGTTAATACTCAAAATATTACTCCTACCAAATCAGTCTTTTGCTTCTCTGCACTCCCTTCCAATGTCTTTTTTTGTTCATTCCCTATATTTACGTGATCCTAATAAATCTTAGAGGTGATAGTGTTGGGTTATTAGGTATTTTCCCTTCCTATATGGATAAATAAAGTCAAATTTGGACCAACTCACTTTTTCCTATAGGCCCATTACTATGGAGCATATATGTTGATCATTTTAGGTCTTATTCACCATCACAAAAAAAGAGTTTTCAGCAGCCAAAGAGAGTAAAACAAATCTAATTTTCGCACCAAAATTTTAGCCACAACTGTCAACTTCAAATTGCGATTCCCACTTCGTTTCTTGTCCGATGAGCTAATTTTTAGACTTCTCTTTCCTCTCATCTTAATATCTGATTACGAACTGATGGAGCTTGATTTGGTGGCTTGTAGATCCTGCTCTTCATTCCTAATAGTAGCTGCATTTTTTGTACTTTCACTCCTTTATTTCTCTAGTGTTTGGTGATGTGGTTTATGTATTATATCTTGTTGTATGGAACATGTTTGGAGGTTATTTTAAAGGACCATATTGTAAGTCTTTGGTGATTATTGTGGAGTTTTTGGTCCCGTGATTTTTTACTCTTCACATTTAAGATTTTTCCACGTAAATCTTGTGTTTCGTGTGGTTGCCTTTATTCTTGTCTTGTTTCATTTGGTTGATTTGTTTGCTGTATATTACTCTATTTTTCTTGGGTTTGTTTTTCTTCTCCTGGTTAAAGTTGAAAGAGAAAGTTTAGTCTTGGGTATTTTCCGCTGCTGCCCTGTCGGGCTCTTTCATTGTGTGCTCATCTTTCTTAACAAAGTGGTATTAGAGCATTGGTTATTGTTGATTGTTGATTTGAATGATGGAGGAAAATATGATAAAGATGGTGTGTTTAAATGGTAGTAACTATCATACTTGAAAATTCAAGATGAAAGATCTTCTATTTGTCAAGAAAATACATCTACCGGTGTTTGCATCTACTAAACCTAAATCCATGACAGATGAGGATTTGGAATTTGAGCACTTACAATTTTATGGGAAGATCAGACAATGGGTTTAAGATAATGATAGAAATCATATTGTGAATGAAACACATGCTAGAAGTTTGTGGGACAATCTCGAGACACTTTATGCTTCGAAGACTGGCAATAACAAGTTGTTCCTGCTTAACCAATTGATGAATATTAGGTATAAAGAGGGCAGTCCTATTTCTAATCATATAAATAATTTTCAGGGTGTCCTTGACCAGCTGTCCGGAATTGGTAGAAAGTTTGATGAAGAAATTCAGGGACTTTGGCTTCTTAATACTCTGCCTAACTCTTGGAAAACTCTTTGAGTTTCTTTGACTAATTCTGCTCCCAGTGATATTGTAACTCTAGAATATGTTAAGAGTAGTGTCATGAATGAAGAGATAAGAAAATGATCTCAGGCCCTATCTTCTTCATCTTCATACTCTGATGTTTTGGTTACTGAAGAGAGGGGGAGAAACAAGTTTAGAGATTCAAATGATAGAGATAAAAGTAGAAGCAAGTCATGGTCCAAATTCAAGAATGTTACATGTGACTATTGCAATAAAAGGGGGCATATCATGAAATATTGTTACAAGCATGAGAGAGATTTGAGATGGCAAAAGAAAGAAAACGATAATGAAAACTGTATTGCTATTATTGCTAATGATGATCTTCTTGTTGCTTATAGTGAGAATGCCATTAATCTTTTCTGCGATGAGTCTAGCTGGTTTGTGGATTATGGTGCTACTTCTTATGTTACGCCATAGAAGAAATTATTTTCTTCTTATACTCTATGTAATTTTAGGATGTTGAAAATGGGCAATAATGATGAAGTTAAAGTACTTTGCATTGGCACAATTTGTTTGGAAAGTAACAATGGTTCCTAACTAGTTCACAATAATGTCAAGCATGCTCCAGATGTTCACTTGAATTTGATTTCTGTAGGGAACCTTGATGATGAGGGTTATGTTAACACCCTTGGTGCTTGCCAACAGAAGCTTTCTAGAGGTTCGATGATTGTGGCTTGAGGTGACAAGTTTTCTAACTTATATGTATTTCAGGGCTCTACTTCTAAAGGATTGATAAACTTGGTGGAGAATGATACTTCATCAAAGTTGTGGCATAGAAGATTGAGTCATATGAGTTAGAAGGGGATTGATAGTTTGGCTAAGAAAAATTTGCTTTCTGGAGTAAAACAAGCAAAGTTGAAGAAGTGTGTTCTTTTCTTAGTCGATAAACAGAAAAGAGATTCTTTTCAAAGTCATCCACCTTCAATAAAGTTCAATTTGGTGGAGTTGGTGCATTCTGATTTGTGCGGTCCTCTTAAAGTAAGGTCTCATGGTGGTGAACTTTACTTTGTGACTTTTATTAATGATCATTCCTGCAAACTTTGGGTATTTTCTTTGAATTCTACGGATTAAATAATTGATGTGTTCAAGAATTTTCTGGCATTGGTTGAAAGACAGAAAGGGAAGAAATTAAAATGCATCCGTTCAGATAATGGTGGTGAGTATATTGGTCCTTTTGATAGATATTGCAGAGAATAGGGTATTCGACATCAGAAAACTCCTTTAAAAACTCCTCAATTGAATGGCTTAGCAGAGAGGATGAAGAGAACACTAGTTGAGAGGGTTAGATATATGCTTTTAGATGCTAAGCTGCCAGATTTCTTTTAGGCAGAAGCACTTAATACGGCTGTTTATGTTATCAATTTATCTACTACTGTTCCTTTGAATAGTGATGTCGCTAATAGAGTTTGGTCTGGTAAGAATGTTTCTTATGATCATCTTAGAGTCTTTGGGTGTAAATCTTTGGTGCATGTTTCTAAGAATGAAAGGTCAAAGTTAGATGTTAAAACTAGGCTGTGTATCTTCATTGGTTATGGTAAAGATGAATTTGCCTATCATTTCTATGATCTAGTTGAGAAGAAACTTGTTAGAAGACGTGATGTTGTGTTATTAGAAGACCAAGAAATTGAAGATTTTGACAAAGCTGAGAAGGTTGATTCTCAGAGTAGTGAATGTCTAGTTGATGTTGATAATCTGTTCCTTTGACTAATCTCCCAAAGAAAATCTTCATAATGATGAAAATCAAGTTGATAATGAAGATGATGATCATGTTCAGAATAACCAGCATGCTGTTGTTGATGCTCTAGTGCAAGTTGATATGGTTGATTAGCAACCAGTTGTTGATGTTCCAGAGAGTTCTCTCGGATAATCTACTAGAGAGAGAATACCTTTATCTCATTATTCTCCCAATGAGTATGTACTCTTGACGGATAGGAAAGAACCTGAGAGTCTTGATGAGGCCATGGAAAGTGAAGAAAAAAAAAAGTGGTTTGATGCTATGGAAGATAAAATTGAATCATTGCATAATAATCATACCTTTGATTTGGTTAAGCTGCCTAAAGATAGAAAAGCTTTGAAAAACAGGTGGGTTTTTCGGGCAAAGCATGAACATAGTAATCCAGTTCCACGATACAAGGCTAGATTAGTTGTGAAGGGATTTAACCAGAGAAAAAAGGAGTTGATTTTGATGAGATATTTTCCCCGATTATGAAGATGTCATCCATTCGTGTGGTTCTAGGCTTAGCTGAAAGTCTAGATTTAGAGGTTGAGCAAATGGATGTTTAAACTACTTTTCTCCATGGTGACTTAGAAGAAGACATTTATATGGAGTAGCCCAAAGGTCTTGAAGTTAAGGGAAAAGAGAATTATGTTTGTAAATTGAAGAATAGCTTGTATGGTTTGAAACAACCTCCTAGGCAGTGGCACAGGAAGTTTGGTTCCTTTATGAGTCAGCAGGGCTTTAAGAAGACTACTTCAGACGATTGTGTTTTTGTGGAAAAATTATCTGATGGTGACTTTATTATTGTGTTGCTTTATGTTGATGACATGCTTTTTGTTAGTCATAATGCTTGCAGATTTAAAAGTTGAAACAAGAGTTGAGTAAGTCTTTTTCTATGAAAGACTTAGGACCAGCAAAGCAGATTCTTGGCATGCAGATTGTCCGTGATACAAAAGCCAAGAATTTTTCATTATCACAAGAGAAGTACATTTAGAAAGTAATTTGAAGGTTCAACATGGACAAGGATAAGGTTGTCAGTACACCTTTAGCTATGCACTTCAAGTTGAGCATGAAGCAGTGTCCTTCCAGTGATAAGGAGAAGGAAGATATGAAGATAGTTCCTTATGCTTCACCTATTGGTAGTTTGATGTATGCAATGGTTTGGAATATACCGGCTATTTCTCATGCTGTTGGTGTTGGTGTTGTTAGTAATTTTCTTTCTAATCCGGGAAGAGAACATTGGAATGCTGTGAAGTGGATTATGAGATATCTTTGTGGCACTTTTAGTCTGAGTTTGTGTTTTGGTACTGAGAAGCCAAGTCTTTGTGGTTATACTGATTAAGATATGGCCGGAGATGTTGATACTCGCAAGTCTACTTCAGGGTATTTGGTTACTTTTGCAGGGAGAGCTATGTCTTCGCAATCTAGGTTGCAAAAATGTATTGCTCTATCTACTACAGAAGCTGAGATTATTGCTGCCGTTGAAGCTTGTAAAGAATTGCTTTGGATGAAGAAATTCTTGGGAGAACTTGGTTGTGCTCAAGAGAGGTATATGCTTTATTGCTATAATCAAAGTGTCATACATCTTGGCAAGAATTCTATATTTCATGGTCAGTGTAAACCTATTGATGTGAGATACTATTGGATTTGGGATGTGTTGAATTCTAAGTTGCTTGAACTTGAAAAGATTCATACGTATGATAATGGTTCCGATATAATGTCTAAATCTTTGCCAAGAGGAAAGTTTGAAGATTGTTTCATGATCGCCGGGATGGCGGTCTCCTCCACATAGTTGGGAGCGGGAGAATTGTTGGGTTATTGGGTCTTTTTCCCTTCATATGTAGATAAATAAAGCCCAATTTGGACCGACCCACTTTTTTCCATACGCCCATTACTATGGGGAATATATATTGATCTTTTTAGGTCTTATTCACCATCACAAAAAAGAGAGTTTTCAGCAGCCAAAGAGAGAAAAACAAAGCTGATTTTCGCACCTAAATTTCAGCACAACTGTCAATTTCAAATTGCGATTCCCGCTTCATTTCTTGTCTGATTGAGCTGATTTTTAGACTTCTTATTCCTCTCATCTCAATATTTGATTAAAAACTGATGGAGCTTGATTTGGTGGCCTGTAGCTCCTGTTCTTTATTCCCGAACAGTAGCTGCATCTTTAGTACTTTCACTCCTTTATTTCTTTAGTGTTTGGTGCTGTGGTTTATGTATTATTTCTTGTTATTTGGAACTTGTTTGGTGGCCATTTTGGAGGACAATATTGTAACTCTTTGGTGATTATAGTGGAGGTTTTGGTCCCGTAGTTTTTTACTCTTCACACTGAAGGGTTTTCCACGTAAATCTTGTGTTTCGTGCGATTACCTTTATTCTTGTCTTGTTTAATTTGGTTTATTTATTTTCTTTATATTACTCTATTTTTCTTGAGTTTGTTTGTCTCCTCTTGGTTCAAGTTGAAAGGGAAAGTTTATTCTTGGGTATTTTCCGCTGCTACCCTGTTGGGCTCTTTGATTGTGTGCTCATCTTTCCCAACAGATGGAGAATCTGACATATGCTCCATGTTCATTAATATTCAAAAAATCCATTGGAAGAGGGTGGTATGAACATAAAAATGCAGTTGCTCCCCACCCATGCACACATCCCAAATCAAACATATCTCATGCACCAAAATACACACATATAGTTGACAGAATAGAGGACATGCAATGGTATATTCCATCTCCAGCCCACCAAAAACCCTAAACAACATTGTTCATGCAATTTAGGCTAGATAGAGCATGCCCCAATTTCCATAGCTCTCTCACCTTCAATTGTCAGCCTTCCGAAGCTTTCCTGGTCACAATTTAGATTAATACTGAAGGTTCATCGCGACACTTTTCTTGATATTTCGATTTTCTGTATCAAAGGTTAAGTTCCACTTCTTTTATTATTCTTCATTTTTTTAATTTTATTTACTTATTATTTAGGTTATTTATTAATATCTTATTTGTGGATTGTGTTAGTTTTCGCTTATATAGTACATCTGATTTTGTGTTACAGTTATTATGTGCTTGAATAGTGAAAGTTATTAAAGAAACGTGTAAAATAGATGATGACAATAATGTATTAAGGATGGTGAATTAATTGGATGTTTTTTCTTAGTATTAAAGAACCTGTTTATTGGGAAAGGTTCATCCTTTTACTTTTCTTTTATTCTACTTTGTTTGATTGTTACTTCTGGTGAGTGTTAGCTATATCTAGTCACCTGCTCTTATACATTAATTAATCTAAAATTAGCAGGTGTTATCTCCAAATATAGTAGTTGTAAGAATCTATATATCAGGTATACTCCTTTATGCTCAGGCTAATTTCTTCTATTCTTTACTAACTAAATCACATATTTTAATATTTTTCGTGCCTTAGTAAGCTTTGCATGCTAGAGTAATCACTTAATCAAGACGAGACGTATTTATTGTTATTGAACTTGGTTAATTTCATTGTTAGGTTAATCATATGGTGTTGTTCGCTTAAGATAACAATGAATGAGGCCCTTGCAATTTTTTTTAACTAATTAATTTTAATTGTGAAAAAAGGGAGATGGGTTATGAATTTAATTGATGGTTAAAATGGTTAAAAACTCCTTGTTCAACCCTTTTCCTTTTTGTGTGCTTACCTCAACCAAAAGTTTTTATTATTTTAGTTTTTCCTTCTTTAATTGAACATTAAGAACATGCATACACTCACCTATTTGAATTTCTTCTTTGCATGTATACTTCAATAAATTGGCATTGCTTGGAGTTCAACCATGCAAATGGAGAATTCAGTGTGCGAAGAATCTCAGATGGAGTAGTTGCCCCCAAACAGGGATTAGGTACATTTGAAATATGATGACAAAGACAGTCTATAGTTGATTTCTTGAATGAAGCATATACGTAGCTTTATTAAACATTAAGAAAACTTGTTACTTCAGTCTTTACTAATTTTGTGTGTCACTCTTAGAAGAGGTCTTAAAGATTTTACAACTTTTATTACTATACTAAATCAGCAACATGCTTTAATATAATTTATATATTGTACCTACATATTTCTCGCTTTACATGACTTTTTAAAATGATAAAATATTTTATTTAGTACTCTTAAATAAGTTTCTTTAGGAATTTCTTTCGACTTGTCTTAATGCGTTCAAGGGAGTTGGCATAGAAATTAGAACAAAGGAAGTAACATCTCATTGGGCACGTTTCAACCTTGTCATGCCCTGATCCCACTTACATTCTCTATTATCCTTTTTACTTTATGTATTTATTAATAAAGTACTTATTTACTTTTATTAATCCCTTGTATTAATTCGTCACCAAAATTGAAGTGACATATATATTATTAACAAGTTTTGCATTATTTATAGTTTCTCCTTACTTCGAAATAAGTTCAATTTATAGTTTATGATCCTCCAATTTTGTCCTCATGCTTAAAAGCTAAGGAGCTCGGTAGAGTCCGTAATCTGAGTAAGATGAAGATTACAAGAATTATGGTATTTTTGTGTCACAAAAGGTTAGTCTAGTATCTTTTGTATTTTTTTATTCTATGTATGGTATGTACACTAGTTGAAGGTTTTTTTTCATTATTTTTATCACTTAGTTTTTATTAATTTAATAAAATAATCGACATTTCTTGATCATGTAGAATACCCTTGAAGATATGAATTCCACTAGAAACCATATTTATGGACCTCGAAAGGTGCCTAACACCTCCTTTTAAGGTAACTTGAACCCTTACCTAATTTTTGGTGATGTAGACTAATTAATTGGTTTGTAGTTAGCCTAGAATGGTTCCCTAATGCATCTTAATTCTTAGGTAGAGACTCTTCACCTTTTAAACAATTCCAAAAAGAGTTGTCATACAGAATCTTGCTTTTTGCGAGAAAAATAGGGTACAAAAACTATGAGTTATTCTAAGGCTACTCTAGATGGGTAGTTTATGAGGTTGAATATCCAATCTTCACCATATCTAAGGTTGAGGAGTATCATTAAGGATTTATTAATGAAATGAAGAATGTTTTCTTAGTGATGCATGCTACTAATGTGGAGGGTGTCGAGTTTATCGCATATCAGTTGAAGGATGTGTCATATCAGTGATATAAGGAGTAAAAGAAATGGAGGGGTGATGATGCTGAGTAGGCTATGTGGGATGAGTTCTCTAGTGCCTTCCCTGATTATTTTTTTCCCCAGGTGTTGAGGAAAGCTAAGGCGGAGGAGTTGGTAAATTTGAAGTATGTTGGGATGAGTGTGAATAAGTATGCTCTGAAATTTCATAAGTTATCATGCTATGCTTTGAAGTTAGTGTCTAGCATGAGGGATAAAATGAGAAATTTTGCTTCGAGTTTGTCACGTGACTTGGTTTTGGAGTGTTGAGTAATGATAAGGATATCTCCAAAATTATGGTTTATATGAAGTAGGTGGAGAATTAAAAGAAAAAATAGGTGGAAATAGGAAAGAGGCAGAGTAAGAATTATCAATATTTAGATCATTGTAAAGGTAATCAAGCTACTAAGAAAGATGGTAGACTGCAGGGGAGTTCTAATTCTTATTCAATGGCTAGTGCTCCTTATTATTATCATCATTTTCATGTTAGCAGTGGTCCTGAGGCATAGAGTGCCCAGTCTCAGTGTAGTAGAGCTCAGTCAGCCCCACCCTACCTGCTTTTTGATTTTATGGCCAGCTTTATTATGATTATTGCAATAAGGAGAGGAACTTATGCTTTAAATATGGTTATCCTAGTCAATTAAGAGGGATTATCCTTCAGTTAAGGTGGCTACTTGAGCTAATAAGGTTTCGTTTGCTGCTTTTTTATCTCCTGCACCAAAGGTGCTACTTTTTGTACTAGCACTGGTTCAAATCGTCTTTATTCCCTTGACACCTAAAAGGAATTTAAGGTATCTCCTGATGTTGTCTTTAGTACATTAAAACTTTTCACTTGAGATATGTATTATTTGCTTGATTCAGGGTCTATACTTCTTATGTGACCCGTTATGTGGCTATGCATTTTGATTTTGTCTTGAAACCATTTTTGAGCCTTTCTCTAAGTCTACCATAGTGGGTGATTCTATTATGGCTAGAAAGATCTATAGGGGTTGTGTTGTGTCCATCTTTCATAGAGAGACCTTAGTGGATTTGAAAGGGTCATACATGGTAGAACTTGATGTAATCTTAGGGCTGGATTAGTTGATTCATGCAACACTTCTCTTGATTATAGGACTTATAAGATCAGCTTCTAATTTTGTAATAGAATGGGAGGGGAGTTCCTTGGATCCTAAAAGTAGTTTTTTTTCTTATATTAAAGCCCGAAAGTTGATTTCCAAGGGGTTTCTTTATCATTTGGCTCGGGTTAAAGATTTTAGTTCAAAGGGTCCCTCCTTGCAATTTGTCCTTATGGTTAATTCATTTCCCAAAATATTTTCTAATGATCTTCTTAGTATTCCTCCTAATTGGAAACTAGACTTTGCGATTGATCTTCTACCGGATACCTATCTTATCTTTGTTCCTCCTTATAGAATGGCTCCAACAAAGTTAAAGGAGTTGAAGAAGCAGTTAAAGGATCTGTTAGATAAGGGTTTCATCCTTCTTAGTGTTTCTCCATAGGTTGCATATAGATTGATCTTTGGATGTGTATAGAATATTGGTAATTCAATAAGGTGACGATAAAAATTAAGTATCCTCTTTCTAGGATTGATGATCTTTTCGGCTAGCTTCAGGGTACTAGTGTTTCTCTGAGATTGATCTCTATTCGGGATATCATCAGTGAAGATTAGGGAGGTGATATTCCCAAGGCTGATTTTCAAACCCGGTATGGTCACTATGAGTTTTTGGTTATGTCATTTGGATTGAATAGCGCTCTAGTTGCTTTTATGGATCTTATGAATTAGGTGTTTGGAGTGTTTTTGGATCTATTTGTTGATAATATCTTGGTGTACTCTACGAGTGAGGAGGACCATGCAAGTCGTCTTTTAATTATGTTGCAGAATCTTAATGATCAAAGCTTGTATGCTAAATTCTATAAATGTGAGTTTTGGTTAAATATTGTGACTTTTTTGGGTCATGTTTTTTCTAGTGAAGGAATCAAGGTGGACCCACAGAAAGTTGAGAAAGTTAAAAGATAGCCTAGACCCACGACTCCAATCGACATTCAGATCTTCTTAGGCTTGGCTGGGTATTATTGCAGGTTTGTAGATAGCTTTTTATCTATTGTTGCTTTGTTGACAAAATTGACACAAAAAAGGTAAAGATTTTTTGGTCTAATGCTTGTGAGGGTATCTTTGAGAAGTTGAAAAATAAGTTTACTTATGTGCCAATTCATACCTTACCCGAGGGTACTGATGGATTTATGGTTTGTTATGATGCATCCTGTGCGGGATTAGGTTGTGTTTTATGTAGTATGGCAAGATGGTGGCCTATGTTTCTAGACAGCTCAAGATTCATGAAAGGAATTATCCAATTTATGATTTAGAGCTTGCGGTTGTGGTTTTTTACTTTGAAGATTTCGTACCATAGTTTGTATGGTGTGTATGTAGACATCTATTCAGATCATAAAAGCCTATAGTAAGTGTTTACACAGAAGGAGTTGAATCTCCAACAGAGACGATGGCTTGAGTTGCTAAAGGACTATTGACATGAGTCTTCACTACCATCCAAGTAAAGCTATAGTAATTGTTGATACTCTTAGCAGATTTCCATGGGGAGTTTATCTCATATGGATAAGAAGAAAAGAGGATTGGTGAAAGATATTCACCAGCTAGCTGGTTTGGGAGTTTATCTTTTAAACTCTAAAGATGGAGGGGTAATTGTGTAAGAAGTGGTTAAATCATCTCTTGGTGTTGAGGTAAAGGGGGGTAGGTTTTAGACCCCATTGTTTTGCAGATTAAGAATGATGTGGGTTAACAAAGAATTATGGCATTCAATATTAGTGGTGATGATATCCTGAGGTATCAAGGTAGGTTGTATGTCCCTGATGTTGATATGTTGTGGGAGAGGATTTTGATGAGTCTCATAAGTTGAGATATACAGTTCACGCAATTTGAAAAATATGTATCATGATTTGAAGAAAATCTATTGGTCGAACAATATTTAAAAGGATGTGGCTAACTTTGTGGCTAAGTGTGTGGTGTGTCAACAAATAAAGGTTAACCACTTGAGGCATGGTGGCATGTCTCAAGATATAGTTGACTATATGGAAGTGGGAGATGATCAAGATGAATTTTGTTACGAGTCCTACACAGTCTCGTAATCATTATGACGAGATTTAGGTTATTAAGGATAGAATGACAATCTCAGCTCACTTTCTCCCTATGAGGACTACCTACTCTGGAGAGAATTATGTCAAGTTGTCTATTGACATATAGTTAAATTATATGGATCACCGGTGTCTATCGTTTTGGATTGAGGTACGTGATTCTCCTCTTATTTTTTGCATTCATTTCAGAGTGGTTTCGGACTAAGGTGAACCTTAGCACTGCATTCCACCCTAAAACAAATAAATGAGTAGAATAGACTATTTAGAACTTAGAGAATATGCTAAGGTCTTGTGTGATTGACTTTAAGCGAAGTTGGGTTGATCACCTGCCTCTCATTGAGTTTGGGTATAATAATAGTCATCACTCTAACATTGGAATGGCTCATTTTAAGGATCTTTATAGTAGAAGACGTTGGTCTTCTATCGGGTGGTTTGATGTTGGAGAGACTTAATTTTTTGGTCCTGACTTAGTTCATTATGCCATGGATAAAGTGAAGGTGATTAGGGAAAGACTTAAGACTTCCTAAAGTCACCAAAAGTCCTATATAGATTTGAGGCGAAGGGAGTTGGAATTTGATGTAGGTAACTGGGCGTTGTATAATGCCCCGTACTTTTCTTAGCTTAGTTCAGCTCATAATGCATGCATATGAGACTTACAACCTACAAATTTATCTAAGTAGTGGGGACTTAGCCTTATTTTAGACCTCTTAAATTCGAGGATTTTTAAACTGACCTTTCCGACCCCGAGGCATAAGTTTTTGAGTTAATTCATGTTTAGGGGTGTAAGGGGCATGTCTTGGGGAAGTTTCAAATTTTTGAACGAGGATTGAGGCACATTTTGAATTCAATTCCATAGTCTCACTGCGATTATGGCGCATCACAGTGGTATAGTAATAAGGCCATTAGCGCATTGCGGTGGCCCTCAAATCGGCGTTACAATTATGAATTTAAATTCATAAGGGGTATCTTGTCTTTTTCCATTGCCCCAATCGTAAAAATATTGGATTTAGCTTTAGTTAGGGAGTTATATGCCTGAATTCTACAATTTTACTCTAAAAAAAAACCCTAATCCTTCCCCCAAGTTAAAGAATTCCCATCCTTTCACTTCAATAAAACTCAACAATTTAAGCTTCACCATCCCAGAATTTTCAAGAAAGTTGTTCTATTTCAAAATTTAGGTATCAAAACGTAGGTGTGATATTTATCTATGGTTTCCTTTCACCATGGAGTCCAAGAATCCCTTTTTAAATGTTGAATTATGAGCTTTCCATGTTTTAATTAAATTATCTCCATGAATTACTTGTTATGTCGATTTCAAGATAAGCTTACAATTATTTTCAAGTGGAATGGATTATAGTGTTTTTGGATGTTGAAGTTCTCATGTCATGTTTATTAAACTCAGGATAAATCCTCAAAGAATTTGTAAGACGCCGCAAAGTTCCCTCGTAGTTTAAGCCTTAGAGCATGTCGAATAAAGCATAATTTTAGCCATAAAAGATGTAGGAGTGACTCCTAATTGAGTATCATTTTAACCATATAGAATTTCCCTAATTTAACCTTTTTATCACGTGGTAAATTTGTTAATCTTTCCATCGATATAAGATTCGCCCAAATTCAATACCCGGGTAAAAAGTTATGGCTAATTTAAGACCTAGTCGTAAAACTCTGTCATTTTAGTACTTGGTGCATCGGGGAGAGAGTCGATTTGATAATTTTCAAATTCCAGTGGAACTCCGAAATATTGGCGCATCATGCTGAGGTTCCAGGTACCAACTAGAGGGAAAATACGATGGCTCCACGCTGCGGTGACTCCCATATTGCCAATTGTCAATTTCCAGTGAACCACTGCGATAAGTGGCACGTCGTGGTGACCCCTTAAATTGGGTTTCCCATTCAATTTTCCAACTTTTTATAGCTATTAAAAGGGGCATTCTGGACTTTTTCCAACCCTATAAAATTGTGCAAACACCAAATCAAAGTCATTTGCAAGCATCCTATGAGGTTTTTCTCAAGTTTTCTCTCATCAAAAACCCTAAGTATCCAAAACCTCTTCCAAGAAACTCAACAACCCACCATGGATTTTCTAAATTGAGTCAAGATTCAAGGTTCCCAAGTCAAGGGCCTCAAGAACCCTCATTCAAGAGTACGAATAGAGTTCCAAAAGGGAGAGTTCATCCAAAGCTTCTAATTCAAGGTATGTGAGGTTTTGAACAAGGGTAACCCTTTCACCGTTGTGCCCAAAAGGCTTATTCTCATCATGAATTTCCTGGAAGCTATATGTTTTTTACATGAATTTGAATTGGGTTTTTGCACCCATTATTATTGAATGCATTGTCTAGATATTTCCCATGAATTTAGAGTCAAATGTCATCATTTCTGCATGTTTTATTGAGAATTTACAACTAGGTATAAACCCCATGATTTTACTCCTTGAGAAGCTAATATTTGCAATATTGAGATATTGAAGCATATGACTATATTGAGGTTTTGAGATAAATTGATGAAATTCCTAGATTTCCACATGATTTATGAATGTATATACTATATATTATGCTTTTGATGAGGTTTAACTTGAGTTTGAACTATGGGTTAGTAAGCCCTATTTGAGACTTGTGAAATTATGAACTGTTATGCTATAAACACCCATGATTTGAGTGTTTTGAGATGATTGAGAAATGAATTGACCTAATGGTCCGAAAGCTCTAAAATCCACTTCATCATATGAGATTATCGATTTAATTATTGGGTTCGTGGTGAACCATGAGATTATTCTAAAAGTGGATTTTTATGAGATGAGCGCAGATAATCTAAAGGGAGTAGTACTTAGCACCGAGCGGGTTAGTCACTACGACTTCTTACCCCAAAACTATGTGCCACTATAGGTTGGGCCTGAGGTCACGTTTATGATGATTATGATTGGGCCTGAGGTCGAGTTTCATTTAGTGATCACTACTCCTAGGTTATACTCCTTGGCAAGAGTTTGACGCTCCTCCCCAACATGGAGTCTCCTACTTAGGAGGTCAAAATGTTGGACTCCATGTAAATCGCATGGTTTATGTTAGTTATGAGAACCTCCCTTGCCCTTTTAAACTTTTAAATTTGATACTTATTTTCCCTTCCTATGAGTTATTTTCCTAAATGGTGCAATGGCAAAGTTGTTCCCTAATTAAAGTGCTTCCTTGAGGTGGGTTATTTCTCTAAATGAAAGTATCTTCCCTTGATATAGTACTTTTCATAAAGTATTGAGATAAGTTATTTCCTTGAGCTAAAATACTTTTCCATTTGAGATAGAATGATTTTCCTAAAGCTTGAAATGAGATTTTTTCCTAAGGTGAATGAAATGTCTTCAAATATATTTCCAAATCATGTGATTTCGAATTCCAAGTATATGAGTTCTAAATAATTATGAAATGTGGAGCATTGAAGAGGTTTTACTCTCCATGAGACATATGTATGAGTTGAAAGTATTGTTCAAAGTCCCTTAGCCTTTGGGTATTGAGAATAATAGAATATTTCTAATTTTTAAGGTTAAAGAGCGATGACTCACGAGATTTGTGTTGCATGCCTCATTCTACATGATTTATGAGCTTTATATTTTATACTTGTTCAAGCCATGTGAGTCATCTCATTTTGCATACATGATTTGATTGAAGAAGATCGGTACTATTTTTATACATATGCATTCACCCCTATATACTCAGTACATTCCAAAGTACTGATTCACATATATGTCTATGTGCTACATTGTCTTATAATGTAGGTTCAGGTGCTCAGTCCCAGCCTCATCCATGATTCTTCGAGTACCTTGCCTACGTTTTCTATAGTGGTGAGTCCTTATCATTCCAGAATCGATCTTTAGATATTTTCTGTATTTTAGAGACTATGTTTTATTTTTAGTTCATTTCGATTCAGTTGGGGACCTATCCCAACGGCTCTCTAGTTTTCAATTTGTAGATATTTTGTCAGACTAGTATCATACTTGTGATGTGTCGAGGGTTTGGTATTGTGGTTTTATTGAGGTTTCTTTGTATTGTGGCCATTTGGACCAAGTATCTTTCCATATTTCCTTTCACATGACATGAATATGCTAGTGTTTAAGTCTATTTCATCTTGAATTGAGCATTATTGGAAGAAACTGGCTCTAAGGGTTTGCTTAGGGCTACTTGTAGCCTTAAGTACCCTGTGACATCCCGAGAGATGATTTTGGGTCGTTACAATCTTAGTATCAGAGCCTAAGGTTTCCAAGGAGTCCTAAGGAGTCTAGCAACCCGCGTTGAGTAGAGTCTTGATCATCGGTGTGTAGCGCACCACATCTATGAGCAAGAGGCTACGAGACATTCTAGGAGAAGTTGTTTCTTCTTTCAGATTCTATCGTGCCTATAGTTGTCCCTCTTATCTAATGATCCGTGTTATTTTATTTTTTGAAAATGAATTCTCGAAGAGCGAATATTCATGGAAACAATGATGAGCAACCCCCACATGTTAATCCTATGAATGAGATTGTGTCCCATGCTGAGTTTAGGGCGGGATTTAAGGCGCTAACCCAAGTGGTCACCATAAATGTTTGAGCCAATAACCAGGCCCTAATTCTAATCAACAGGGTGGTGATGTAGCCGCGATTAGGATTCATGAATTGATACGGATGAATTCACCTGAGTTCTATGGGTCCAAGGCAGATGAGGACCCACAGTTATACTTGGAGGAGGTGAGGAAGATCACTAATATGATGCATGTTTCGGAAGAATAAAGTGTTGATTTGGCGTCTTATAGACTGAAGGACATTGCTTATGATTGGGTTGTATCATGGAAGAAAGGTAGAGGTGAGAATGCCGCTCCTATGACTTAGCAAGTGTTTTAAGATGCATTCTTGAACTAATTCTTTCTGCATGAGATGAGGTAGGCAATGATTGAGGAGTTCATAAACTTGAGATAGGGCTCTATGACTGTTAAGGAGTAAAATTTAAAGTTCAATCAGTTGGCCAAGTACGCTCCTAATTTGATTTTTGACACTCGGGCTAGTATGAGTAAGTTTGTGATTGGAGTTTCTAGGATGGTACTGAAGGAGTGTAGGGCTATGATGTTGCATCAGAATATGGATCTGGCTAGATTGATGATGTATGCCCAATAGATAGAGGTGGATAAGCTTAGAGAAAAAGATAGAATGTGGGGTAGTAAGAGGGCTAGACCTAAGCAACATGAGTTTAGCCAGCCTACATTCCATGGAGGGAACCGCCCCTAGTTTTAGAGACGATCGCCTATTCTAGTGCCTTTATAAGCTAGTTCTCCCAAGCATAGAGATAGGCCGGAGCAAGGGAGCAGTTATTTCATGTTTGGGTCGCAGAACAGTGTTGGTAACCGGCCCCATTATCCTTCTTGGGCTAAATTTGGTAGGAATAACCTTAGGGAGTATTTCAGAGATTTGAGGGATTGTTTTGGTTATGCCAACCAGGGCCACTGACTTAGAGATTGTCCCCATGCAAGATAGTGGAACAGAGATGCCCGACCTCAGGCACAGGATGCTAATGCACCATCTCCAGTACTCCATCTCGCCCCTGATCAGGGCGTCTCTTCTAGCACCACTGGCGGTTAGTGCCAGAACAGGTTCTATGCCTTTCCACCCCATTGGGAGCATGACGACTCTCCTGATGTTGTTACTGGTATGCTCCGCGTCTTTTGTGTTGATGTTTATGTCTTGTTGGACCCTGGGTGAAATCTCTCTTATGTGACCTCTCTTGTAGCTGTGAATTTCAAAATGAGTCCTAAAAAGATTTCTGAGCCTTTCCTAGTTTCTACTCTAGTTAGAGAGTCAGTTGTTGTTAAACAGGTGTATAGAGGTTGCCCTATTACTGTGCTTCATAGAGTCGTACCCGGTGATTTGATAGATTTAGACATGGTAGATTTTGACCTTATTCTGAGTATGGATTGGCTTCATTCTTGCTATGTGTCTATAGATTGCGTACCCGTGTTGCCAAGTTCTATTTTCCTGATGAATTAGTGATTTAATGGCCCGGGAGTTTGATATCTTTGAAGATTTATTTTATCTCTTATATCAAAGCTAAAAAAACTGACATCCAAAGGTTGCATTTACCACCTAGTTAGAGTCAAAGAAACTCAGTCTAAGGCTCCAACTATTCAGTCAGTCGATATTGTTAATGAGTTTCCAGATGTTTTTCCGAAAGATGTCCCAAGGGTACCTCCCGATAGAGAGATAGAGTTTGGAATTCACCTTCTTCTTGACACTTGACCTATTTCTATTCTTCCATACCATATGGAACGCACAGAGCTTAAGGAGTTGCAGAAGCAACTCAAAGATCTCATAGTTAAATATTTCATTAGGTCCAGTATTTCTCCTTGGGGTGCACCTGTGTTGTTTGTAAGGAAGAAGGATGGATCTTTGCATATGTGCATTAATTACCGTCAATTGAATAAGCTCACAGTCAAAAATATGTATCTTTTTCCAAGAATTGATAACCTGTTTGATCAATTGCAAAGTGCAAGTTATTTCTCCAAGATAGACCTTAGATTCGGCTATCATCAACTTAAGGTAAGGGAATGTGACATTCCAAAATAAGCCCTTTGGACCCGTTATGGTCATTTTGAGTTTCTAGTCATGTCTTTTAGGCTAACCAATGCCCCAGTAGCCTTTATGGACCTCAAGAATCGAGTGTTCAAGAAATACCTTGATACATTTGTCATATCTTCATAGATGACATCCTTGTGTACTCCTGCGATGAGAATGACCATACAGCTCAGCTTAGAATTATCTTGCAAACTCTTAGAGATCACTAGTTGTTCGCCAAACTCAGTAAGTGTGGATTGTGGCTAAGGTCTGTAGCGTTTCTGGGTCATGTTGTTTCAGTCAAAGCTATTAGATTTGATCCCCAAAAGATAGAAGCTATTAAAAACTGGCCTAGACCTATCTCTCTGTCTAACATTAGAAGTTTCTGGGGTTTAGCGGGCTATTACCATTTTTTTGTTGAGGGTTTCTCTTCCATTGCGTCTCCTATGACCCGGCCAACCTAAAAAAAGGTTAAATTTTAGTGGTCTGATTCTTATGGGAAGAGTTTTCAGGAGTTGAAGACTCGACTTACTTCAGCCCCTGTGTTGACTTTGCCTGATGGTACTGATGGTTTTATGGTGTATTGTGATGCCTCTAAAGTTGGCTTAGGTTGTGTGTTGATGCAGAGAGGTAAGGTTATAGCCTATACCTCTAGACAGTTGAAGCTGCATGAAAAGAACTACTCGACCCATGATCTTGAGTTAGTTATTGTGGTATTTTCTTTGAATATTTGGAGACACTATCTTTATGATGTCCATGTTGATGTGTTTACTGATCATAAGAGCTTACAGTATGTGTTTACTTAGAAAGAGTTGAATCTTAGGCAGAGGAGGTGGTTAGAGTTGTTAAAAGACTATGATATAAGTGTGTTGTATCACCCGGTCAAGGCCAATATAGTGGCAGATGCCCTTAGAAGATTGTCCATGGGTAGTGTTGCGCATATTAAAGAAGGTAAGAAAGAGTAAGACCATGATATGCATTGTCTGGCTAGGTTGGATGTTAGATTGCTTGATTCAGCGGAAGGGAGTATGTTGATGCAGAGTAGTTCCAAATCCTCTTTAGTTTTTGAAGTGAAGGAGAAGAAAGGTAGGGATCCTAGTTTAGTCAAATTGAAGGAGTTAGTTAAGGACCAAAAGGTAGAGGTTTTCTCCCAAGGGAGATATGGTGTGTTGAGATTGTGTGGTAAGTTATGTGTCTCGTGTGTTGATGAATTGTGGTAGAGAATTATGGGTGAAGCGTATGGAGCATATTATTCCATTCATCTCGGTACTACCAAGATGTACCGCGACTTGCAGGAAATCTATTATTGGAACGGTATGAAGTAGGACATAGCCGAGTTTGTAGCAAAGTATACAACGTGTCAACAGGTTAAGGTAGAGCACCAAAGATCGGGTGTTGTGATGCAAGAGTTTAGTATACCCACTTGGAAGTGGGAGATTGTGAATATGGACTTTGTGACCAGGTTGCCTTTTTCGCGCTGTCATCATGATTCCATTTGGGTTGTTCTGGATAGGTTGACTAAGAAAGCACATTTCTTGCCAGTGCATACATCTTACACGGCCGAGGATTATGCTAGATTGTATATCAAGGAGTTGGTCAGGCTACATGTAGTTCCCTTGTCTATCATTTTGTATAGGGGTACTCAATTTACTTCTCAGTTTTGGAGGGCGTTTTAGCAGGTTCTTGTCACCTAAGTTCTTTTGATCTCAACTTTTTACCCGCAAATAGATGGTCAGGCTGAGAGGACCATTCAGACCCTAGAGGATATGTTAAGGGCGTGCGCTCTTGATTTCAAAGATAGTAGGGATGAGCATTTTCCATTGATTTAGTTTTCCTATAACAATAGTTTCCATGCTAGCATTGATATGGTACCATTCAAGGCCTTGTATGGTAGGAGGTGTAGATCACCCATATGTTGGTTTGGAGTGGGTAAAGCTGTCGTAATTGGTCCTGATGCAGTATTTGAAGCTATGGAGAATGTTAAGTTGATTAGAGAGAGGTTGAAGATAACTCAAAGTTGTCAAAAATCTTATGCCAATGTGAGGAAGAGAGATCTAGAGTTTAAGGTGGGTGATTTGTTGTACTTGAAGATTTCACCCATGAAAGGGGTGAAAAGGTTTGGTAAGAAGGGGAAAACTTAGTCCTTGTTATGTTGGCCCATATAGAGTCTTGAGTCGTGTTGGTAAAGTGGCCTATGAGGTTGAGTTGCCCTCAAAATTTTCAGTCGTTCATCCTATCTTTCATTTATCCATGCTCTAGAAGCATATTGGTGATTCTGTTGTGGTTGATCCTTCAGAGAATGCTGAGATTCAGGATAGTCTTTCCTTCGATGAAATTCCTGTTGAGATCCTAGACTTTCAAGTGTATAGGCTGAGGATCAAAGAGGTTCCCTTGGTCAAGATGTTATGGCGAAACCAATCTGTTGAGGGTGCTACTTGCGAGGCAGAAGCAGACATGCGACCCAAGTACCCGCACCTCTTTTCCACAGATTTAGACCAAGCCGAAGGTACTATTCTTCCTTAATTCATCCCTTCTAGTCTAAAGTTCAGGTATGCATCTATCCTTGTATAAGTTCTTGCATTGTCCAGAGTATTCAGTAGTTTAGAAAGGTCTTGAGCCATTTAGAAATTGTTTCAGCTATGTGTGCTCTATTTTTCCTATGTCCTTCATCTGACTAGCGACATGCAAGGACGAATGTTTCTAATGGGGAGATATTGTAAGACCCCACAAATTTCCCTCGTAGTGACATTATTGTCGAATGAAGAGTAATTCTAGCCCTAAAAAATATAGGAGTGACTCCTAAGTGAGTATCATGTTAACCATATAGAATTCCCTAATTTTTACTTTTAATCAAGTGGGAAATTTGATAAGCTTTCAATCGATATAAGATTCACCCAAATCCAATACCCAGATAAGAAGTTATGTCTAATTTAAGACCTAGTCATAAAACTATCATTTTAGCGCTTGGCACGTCGCGAAGAGGGTCGATTTGATAATTGTCAAATTCTAGTGGAACTCCACAATATTAGCGCATCGTACTGAGGTTCTAGGTCCCAACCAGTGGGAAAATTTGATGGCTCTACATCACAGTGACTCCCATATTGCCAATTGTCAATTTCCAATGAGCCATCGCGATAAGTGGTGTGTCGTGGTGACCCCTTAAATCGGGTTTCTAGTTCAATTTTTCTAGCTTCGTACAAAAATTAAAAGGGGTATTTTGGACTTTTTCCAAGCCTATAAAACCATGCAAACACCAAATCAAAGTCATTTGCAAGCATCCTATGAGGTTTTTCTCAAGTTTTCTCTCATCAAAAACCCTAAGTATCCAAAACCTCTTCCAAGAATCTCAAGAATCTACCATGGATTTTCTAAATTGAGTCTAGATTCAAAGTTTCCAAGTCAAGAGCCTCAAGAACCCTCATTCAAGAGTACGAATGGAGTTCCAAAAGTGAGAGTTCATCCAAAACTACAAATTCTAGGTATGTCGGGTTTTGAATAAGGGTAACCCTTTCACCCTTATGCCCAAAAGGCTTAGTTACATCATGAATTTCCTTAAATCGATAAGGTTATTACATGAATTTGAATTGGGGGTTTTCACGTATTATTATTGAATGCACTCTCTTGATATTTCCCATGAATTAAGAGTCAAATGGCATGATTTCTACATGTTTTATTGAGAATTTACAGCTGGGTATAAACCCTATGGTTTTACTCCTTGAGAAGCTAATATTTGAAATATTGAGATTTTGAAGCATATGACTACATTGAGGTTTTGAGATAAATTGCTGAAATTCCTAGATTTCCACATGATTTATGAATCTATATGCTATATATTATGCTTTTGATGAGCTTTAACTTGAAATTGAACTATGGGTTAGTAAGCCCTACTTGAGACTTGTGAAATTATGAACTCTTGTGCTATAAGCCCCCATGATTTGAGTATTTGACATAATTGAGAAATGAATTGACCTAATGGTTCGAAAGCTTTGGAATCCACTTCATCATATGAGATTATCGATTTGATTATTAGGTTCATGGTGAACCATGAGATTATTCTAAAAGTGAATTTTTATGAGATAAGCACAGATAATCTAAAGGTAGTAGTACTTAGCACCGAGCGGGTAAGTCAATACGGTTTCTTACCCCCAAAACAACGTACCACCATAGGTTGGGCCTGAGGCCGAGTTTATGATGATTATGATTGGGCCTGAGGCCAAGTTTCATTTAGTGATCACTAAACCTAGGTTATATATCTTGACAAGAGTATGACGCTCCTCCCCAACGTGGGGTCTCCTCTTTAGGAGGATAAAATGTTGGACTCCATGTAGCTCTCATGGTTTATGTCGGTTACGAGAACCTCCCTTTCCCTTTTAAACTTTTAAATTTGATACTTATTTTCCCTTCCTATGAGTTATTTTCCTAAATGGTTGAATGAAAAAGTTGTTCCCTAATTGAAGTGCTTCCTTGAGGTGGGTTATTTCCCTAAATGAAAGTATCTTCTCTTGATATAGTACTTTTCATAAATTTTTGAGATAAGTTATTTCCTTGAGCTAGAATACTTTTCCATTTGAGATAGAATGATTTTCCTAAAGCTTGAACTGAGATATTTTCCTAAGGTGAATAAAATGCCTTCAATTATGTTTCCAAATCATGTGATTCCGAATTCCAAGTATATGAGTTCAAAATAATTATGAAATGTGGAGCACTGAAAACGTTTTACCCTCCATTAGACATATGCATGAGTTGATTGAGAATAAGAGAAGATTTCTGATTTTTAAGGTTAAAGAGCGATGACTCACGAGATTTGTGTTGCATAGCTCATTCTACATGATTTATGAGCTTTATATTTTATACTTGTTTAATCCATGTGAGTCATCTCATTTTGCATACATAAGTTGATTGAAGAAGATTGGTACTATTTTTATACATATGCATTCACCCCCGTATACTTTGTACATTTCAAAGTACTGATTCACATATATGTCTATGTGCTACATTGTCTTATAATGTAGGTTCAGGTGCTCAGTCCCAGCCTCATCCGTGATTCTTTGAGTACCTTGCCTACGTTTTCTATAGTGGTGAGTCCTCATGGTTCCAGAACCGATCTTCAGATACTTTCTGTATTTTAGAAACTATGTTTTATCTTTAGCTTATTTTGAGTCAGTTGGGGACCTGTTCCAACTGCTCTCTAGTTTTCTATTCGTAGATATTTTACCAGACTAGTATCATACTTGTGATGCGTCGAGGCTTTGGTATTGTGGTTTTGTTGAGGTGTCTTTGTATTGTGGTCATCTGGACCAAGTATCTTTCCATATTTCCTTTCACATGATATGAATGCTAGTGTTTAAGTCTATTTCATCTTGAATTGAGTGTTATTGGAAGAAATCAGCTCTATGGGTTAGCTCAAGGCTACTTGTTGCCTTAAGCACCCTGTGACGTCCCGGGAGATGATTTTGGGTCGTTCCAGCATCTCAATGTTAAAGCCTTAATCCCTATATGTTTGATGAAATGCCAAAGAGAATGATTTTGTAGAATGATTCCCTATTATGGTCTTTCAAAGCTTTTCTATGCCTTTGTTGTTATTTGTATTCAGTATTGGGGGTTATGAATACCTGAAACTTAGTTTTTTACATAGTATCAGCACATTCAGAATGATTTTAGATATAATCTTAGTACAATCAGAATGATTTCCTATCATGAGTATTATCAGTTCAGTCGGTTATCATAGATAGTTAAACTTAGAACTGTCCAAAAATTGGTGTCAATTCAGTTGGGAGTAGGATTTAGCACCGAGCGAGTGTAGGAATGATTCCTTTCCTTTCCCATCAGTTAGGCAGAGTCATTAGTAACGGTCCGTGTATTCTATAACTATGTAACTAGCGTAGGATATGAGGAATCACCCATCAATATAGGCTTTGCTTTTTTACAGGAGTCACCTATCAGTTCTGGCTTGACTTCAGTCCAGTGGTCACCTGACAGTTTAGGCTTGACACCCTAGTACTTTAGTACACTAGATTAGTATATATAACAGCCAGTGTTAGTACCCGTGGCACTGTACTGGAACCCTTCCAACCGGTGTTACAGGTTAGACTCTGATTAGCTCAGATTGGGGCATGTTAGTTAGATGATACCTCCCATAGTCTCAGTGTAGTATTAAGTATAGTTTTAGTTTAGGTTTGTTTGACCAAGGCATACAAATGCTCAACTATTCAGTTATCAGATTTTAGTATTTTAGTTTATAGACTATTTTAGTATCATGTCATATTCTTGGTCATGCAATCGTAGATTTTACAGCTTGTACGTATATTATACATTAGTTATCTCATGTTATTCTGTCAATCACTATCTCATGCTACTCGGTCAGTTAGTACTTCATGCACGTGAACTTATGTATTTCAGCCTAACCTTATTCATGTACCAGTATATTCAAAGTACTAATCACTTATGTTTTTTTTCTCTATGATGTTTAATATTATAGGTTCAGACACTCAGTTTCCCGATCGCGCTTAGACAGTCTAGCTAGTCAGCAGCAGCAGTGGTAAGTCCTCATATTTCAAGGATCTATTATGTTATTTTAGTCTTTCTGTATTTTATTTCAATTAGATAGATTGGTGATTGTCCAATCAACTTTCTTTTCTGTCAGTTAGAGGCTTTCAGACATTTAAGATAGTCAAATAGTTTGTTAGTCTTATTAGTCAGATTTTTAGTATTTCTATATATGTTTCAGACTTATGAATTTAGATGTATTATTTTTAGTATTTAAACCTTATGGTATATTTAGTTGATTTTCACATATGTCTTTTATTATCTATTTTACTCAGTGCTTATAATAGGTACCAACTCATGGGTTAGCTTGTGGTCACTTGTGACCATAAGCATCGTTGTCCGAACTAGGGGGTAGCCTCGGGTTGAGACAAAACTTGGTATCAGAGCCTAAGGTTTTACAGTGTCCTAGGGAGTCCGAAAGCCATGTTAATTAGTGTCTTATGCATGGGTATGAAGCACGCCACACTTATGTACAAGAGGCTACAAGTTGTTTTAGGAAAAGTTTCCCTTCTTTCCCTATTCATGTCATGCAAGAGAGCATAATCCGTATTTAAAACCTCTCCCTACTGCATTCTTCCATCCATTTACAAAAAATGCCTTCAAGAAAGAATGACAGAAGAAGAAATGGAAATCAGCCTATACCTTTGCCTGTTCAGGAAGATCCCCTGAATGAGCATGTCTCTCACTGTGAATTCAGAGTTTCCTTCACTATATTATCTCACTTAATAGTAGCTCAGAACTACTAACAAACTATTGTCCCAGCCAATCTAGTAGCTAATAGAGTTGCAGCTAGGATTTGGGACTTTACCTGAATGAACCCTTTTTTATTTTTAGGATCAAAGTATGATAAGGATCTACAGGAATTTTTTGATATGGTTCAAAAAGTGACTTATATCCTAGGTGTCATGTTTAGTGAGAGTGCAGAATTGGCTACTTACCCGTTGAAGGATGTAGCTCATACCTGGTATAAGCAGTGAAAGAAGTCCTAGTAACATAATACAGGACTTTAGCATTCCTACTTAGAAGTGGGAAGAGGTGAACATGGATTAGGGTTTCCACATTTGTATTGTCAGCAAGACTCAATATAGGTTATTGTAGATAGAATGACCAAATCAGCCTATTTTTTGCTAGTTCATACTTTCTATTTAGCTGATGATTATGTGAAGCTCTATATTAGAGAGTTGGTTAGGTTACATAGGGTCCCGTTGTCTATTATTTCAGATAGAGGTACTTAGTTTACCTCTTACTTCCTGAAATCTTTTAGAAGGGTCTCAGTACCCAAGTTCATCTCAATACAGTCTTTCATCGTTAAATAGATAGTTAGGTAGATAAGACCTTTCAAACCCTAGAGGATTTGTTGAGGGAATGTGTTTTGAATTTCAAGGTAAGTTGGGATAATCACTTACTCTTGATCGAGTTTGCCTATAATAACAATTATCTTTCATGTATTCAGATGGCTCCATTTTAGGCTCTTTATAAGAGGATATATAGATATCTTATTAGTTTGTTTGAGGTGGGTGAGACTATTTTGATAAAGAGTGATTCAATGTTTGATGCAATGGAGAAAGTTTGGTTAAATAGAAAGAGGCTCAAGATAGCCCAAAGCCATCAAAAATACTATGCAAATATGTGTAAGAGGAATATTGAGTTTGCAGTTGGGGATTAGGTGTATTTGAAAATCTCTCCCATAAAGGTAGTAAAGAGGTTCAACAAGAAGGGGATGATTAGTCCTTGATATGTTTGCCCTTATAGAATCTTGAGCCGTTTTGAAAAGGTAGCTTATGAGCTTGAGTTTCCTGCAGATTTGGCATCAGTGTATCTAGTGTTTCATGTTTCTTTGTTAAAGAAGTTTATATGTGATCCAGTTGTAGTAGTCCTTTAGAAAGTACAAATATTTAGGATAGCCTTTCTTACGATGAAATTCTAGTTAAGATTCTTAATCATCAGATTCGTAGACTGAGGAACAAAGAAGTTCCTTGTGTCAAATTCTTTGGCAGAATCCATCCGTTGAGGAAGCGACTTGGGAAGCAGATGAAGATATGGGTACCAATAACCCTTATCTTTTCTTTGCAAACACAGACTTAGCTTAAGGTAACAGTTTTCCCTAGATTATCTATTTGCCATTCTTAGTTCTAGCATATAATCAGTTTCATGCCATTATATGCATTCACGAATCAATTCAGTCATGTACCATGTTTTAAGATCGGTCATGTAATCATGTTTTCAGTTATTTATGATTAGTATGTAAACTCAGTTCCTCAGTATTCTTAGCTTAATCCTTCTTATTTGAAGATGAATATTCCCATTGCGGAGATATTATAATGCCTCATACTTTTTTTAGCTTAGTTCATCTCATAATGCATGCATAAGAGACTAAGAACCTAAAAATTTATCTAAGTGTTGGGGACTTAGGCTGTATTTATTTTTTTTAAGATTCAGACGTCCAAATCTGAATGCACATCTGAATGATTAAGATGTTGTCTTTAGATATAAAAATTGAATGATTAACACTGTTTGTTTTTTCAACATCTGAATGTGTAAGAAAAAATTATTTGTATATATAATAAAATAAAAAAATATAATTCAAATTAAAAACAAATTATGTATTAGAAAAATATATAATTTAATACAAAAAAATTATTTTTTGATTAAAAAATTTATTTATGGTTGATAGTGATAGTAGGGATAGGTTATTATGGTGGTCGTGGTGACAATGTTGGTGTTGGGAATCAGTAATATTGGTGGTGATAGTTGTGATGGTTGGTATTGTAGTGACTATTATGATGGTGGTGGTTGATAGTGGTGGTGGTGGTTGTAATGTGCATTGCTTGATGGTAGTAGTTGGAGGTGTTGATTGTGATGGCTGAAAAATAAATGCATGATGGTTGATGATGTATTGGTTCTAGTTGGAGATGTTGTTAGTTTTGATGTTGGAGGTGGTTGTTTGTAGAGATAAATTATAGCGATAGTAGTGGTTGAAGTATTGGTAGAGGTGGCGTTACTAGTGACAATGATAGTGCCAGCCGAAGAATATGTGGATGTTGTGATGTATTAGTGGTAGTTAGTGGTGGTGCTAGTTGTGATAGATAAGTTGGTCGATAGTAGGGATAGATCGTAAGTGGTTGATGATGGTGGTTTTGTTGATGGTGGTGGTGGTAGTGAATATTATTAGTATAATAGAGGTAGTAGGTGTGGTAGCAATTGACAATAATGGTTGGTAGCAAAATTAGTTTTCGATGGTGGTTGTGATAGTAGAGATGGTTGGTGGTGGTGGTGGGTGGTGGTTGATAATGGTGGCAGCGGTAGAGATGGTTAGTGGTGGTGATTGATGATTATGAATAGTGGCTGTGAATATTATCTGACACCAAAATATCTTTTCAGACCTATTAAGACTTAATTCTAGATCTAAATGCTTAAGACCTATTCAGACCTATTACAAGCTAAAATCTTAAAAAAAAAAAATGCACTTAATGGTCTAAAGTCTGAACCATTCAGAGTTAGACCTCCATTAAGTGCCAACAAATGAGGCCTTAGCCTTATTTTTGACGTTTTAACTTCAAGGATTTTTAAACTGACCTCCCCTACCCCAAGGCATCAGTTTTTGAGTTAATTCATTTTTAGGGGTGTAAGGGGCATGTCTCGGGGAAGTTCTAGAATTTTTGGATGAGGATTAAACCATGTTTAGATTTCAAATCCACAGCCTCACCATGATTATGGTATGTTGCGGTGGTATAGCGATGAGGCCGTTGGAGCATTGCAGTGGCCCTCAAATCGACATTCCAGTTATGACTTTAAATTCTTGAGGGACATTCTTGTCTTTTCCCATTGCCTCAGTTCGTAAAAACACAGGATATAGCTTCAGTCAGGGCATTATATGCCCAAATTCTCCAATTTTACTCTAAAAAACCAACCTTAATCATTCCCCCAAGTTCAACAATTCCCTTCTTTTCACTTTACAAAAACTCAAGAATTCAAACTTCACCATCCAAGAACTTTCAAGAAAGTTTTTCTCTTTTAAGATTTAGGTGTAAAAGGTATGTGTGATGTTCATCTATGGTTTCCTTTCACCATGGAGTCCAATAATCCCTTTTCAAATGTTTAATTATGAGATTTCCATGTTTTAAATGAATTATCTCCATGAATTACTTATTATTTGAATTCATGTTAAACTTACAATTGTTTTCAAGTGGAATGGATTATAGTATATTTTGGATGTTGAAGTTCCCATGTCATATTTGTGAAATTCAGGATAAATTCTCAAATTATGGTTTTTGTCATGTGATCATGCTAGTCTTATCATGTTTAAAAGCATCCCCATGTTAAAGCCTTAATCCCCATGTGTTTGATAAAATGCCAAAGAGAATGATTTTGTAGACTGATTCTCTATTATGGCCTTTCGAAGCTTTTGCATACCTTTGTTGTTATTTGCATTCAGTGTTGGGGGTTATGAATACCTGAAACTTTGTTGTTTACATAGTCTTAGTACATTCAGAATGATTTCAGATATAATCTCAGTACAATCAGAATGATTTCAGAATATCATGAGTATTATCAGTTCAGTCAGTTATCATGGACAGTTAAACTTAGAATAGTTCAGAAATCTGTGTTGGTTTAGTTGGAAGTAAGATTTGGCACCGACCAAATGCAGGGACGATGGCTTTTCTGTTAGTTAGGCAAAGTTGTTAGTAATAGTCCCTGTATTCTAGAACTACACAGCCAGCATAGGATTTGAGGAGTCACCCATTAGTATTGGCTTGACTTTCTCTGAGGAGTTACCCGTTAGTTTTGCTTCACTTCCTCCAAATGGTTACCCATCAGTTTAGGCTTGACACCCTGGTCTTTCAGTACACCAGATTAGTGGTCCACATAGCCAGTGTTAGTACCCATGGAATGGTACTGATCCCTTCCAACTGGGGTTACAGGTTGGACCCCAATTAACTCAAATTAGGTCATGTCGGTTAGATAATACCTCCCACAATCTCAGTGTAGTAATCAATACAGTTTCAATTTAGGTTTGCTTGACCAAGGCATACAGATTCTCAGATATTTAGTTATTAGATTTCAGGATTTTATTTTACAGACTATTTTAGTATCATGTTATATGCTTGGTCACGCATTCTTAGATTTTATAGCTCATGCATATTATGCATCAATTATGTCATGTTATTCTATCAGTTATTATCTCATACTACTTAGTCAGTCAGTATTTCATACACGTGAACCTATGTATTTTAGCCTAACCTCATCTAATGTACTAGTACATTCAAAGTACTGATTGCATACATGTTATTTGTGCTATGATGTTTAATATCATAGGTTTGGACCCTCGGTTTCCCTTCTGCACTTAGACAATCCTACTAGTCATCAACAACAGCAATGGTGAGTCATCATTTTTTGAAGACCTGTTATATTATTTCAGTCTTTTAGAATTTCATTTCAGTTAAACTGTTTGGAGTTACTTGGGGCTTGTCCTATCAACTCTCTTTTTAGTTAGTTAGAAGCTTTCATACATTTCAGACAGTCATATATTTTGTCAGTCTTATCAGTCAGATTTTCAGTATTTTCGCATATGTTTTAGACTTATGAATTCATATGTATTATTTTTAGTATTTAAACCTTATGGCATATTCAGTTGATTTTCGCACGTCTTTTATTATCAATTTTACTTAGTGCTTATAGTAGGTACTAGCTCATGATTTAGCTTGTGGTTACTTATGACCGTAAGAACCATTGTTGCTACTAAGGGGGTCGCCTCGGGTCTTGACATATTCTTGATAGTTTCTCCTATGAAAGAAGTGATGAGGTTTGAGAAGAAATAGAAACTCAACCTCTATTATTTTGGTCTGTATTTGATCTTAAGGAATGTGGGGAATGTTTCTTATGAATTGAAGTTTCCTAAGAGCTTGGGTTTTATTCATTTGGCTTTCCATGCGTAGATGTTAAGAAAGTGTGTGGGTGATCATTCTTTAATTGTCCCTTTTAAAGGTGTTTGTATTTCAAATTTCTTGTCCTATGAGGAAGTCCCAATTGAAATTTTGGATAAGCAAGTTCGTCAATTTAGGACAAATGACGTGGCTTTGGTAAAATTCTTTTGGAAGAATCAGAAGGTGGAAGAGGCTATATGGGAAGACAAAAAAAACATGAAGTACTAATATCCATTCTTGTTCTCCACGTTGGATAGAAGTGTCTGAGGTATGGGTTTCCTCTTCACTTTAATCACTTTTCAAATGTTTGTTTATAGTTTTTTAGTTGCATTCTGTCTTTTATTCGTGCTAATGAGTTCCCTAACTCCTCATTCAGGGATGAATGATCCTAGGAGAGAGGGGAAGGGTTAATGCAATACCCCTGGTTTTGAAATCTAAATTGATCTCAGTGACTGTACTTACATCATAGGTTACAACTAAGACCCTATGAGTCATGAAAACACCTTATAAGTGATGTAATTCTAATCGTGATCTAACTGGAGAGAGGGTCTATTGTTTCTCTGGAGTACGACTAAGACCCCACAAGTCATAAGGTCTGATATTAGTCGTAGGTTTAGACTCATGATCAAACGAAAAAGATGGCCTTGAATCACTCCCAAACTATGAGTCGCGGTGATGACTCGTGACCAATGACCATGAGTTGTTCCCTGATCCGTAGCGACTACATGTTATTGTCCTGCATATTTTTCATTTAAGGTAGTTTGGTATTTTCCCTTTCTTTACACTATACCCACGACTTAAAACGTTCCCCAATCCCTATTTTCACCTAATAAACATAATAATAAACTACTATTCTCTCTCAAATTCCCTAATCAAGAGCAAAGCTAGGGTTTATAGGGATTGGTCATCTTGACCTCAAAATTATGGTTTCTCTCAAAATTTTTGTTATTTTTTAGGCATGTATCTCTTCCCTAATTTGGTTTTATATAAAATCACGTGTTCAATCATGGTTTATGTAAATTTAGTTATGGGTTTTGAGTGATTGATTAAGGGTTTTGAATGATTGTTACTTGGTTGGCATTCCTATTGTTTTGGAATTATTATTTCGTGCTTTATCTTATGATTATTAAACTAATGTGTGCATGGGTTTGGTGAATGAATAAAGGGGTTGTGCCATTCCCCCAACTTTAAGAAACTTTCCTTGGAATTGGCATTAACCTTAACCCACTTATAAATTTGGCTTTGGAACATGGAAATATGCATAACCAACTTTGAAACTATTGTATTGCATAAAAGGTTTAGGGAATATATATGGTTTTAAAGGCTTTGGTGGACATGAATTGGTTTCAAATTAGAACTTTGGGGTTGTGGATTTCCCCAAGGTAATGGATAAGTGGAAACTGACGTGCTAGTTCAATTGGTATGGAGATACCAAATGCTAATTGCCTTTAAAGGAATAACTCCTTGGTTAAAATGATAGGTTATGTAATAATTTTTAATTGATCTTAAAGGGGGTTGTGTAAGCTCTCCATGGAAGGTAGAGGTCCCAGGGGGATAGATACTGGAAACCACATTTGCCAGCATGGGGGTGTCTTTATAACCGTATGCATAGTTCACACTTATAAATATTTTTTGGATTGGCGAGATGGGTGGTCGAGTCATTCCCTGGCTCATCCTTGTATTTTCCTAGTTCGTGTGGCTAATACACACTGGACCCTTTCAGTAGGTCGAGCTTAACCCATATAGTCCATGGGTGCCCTTAGGACGGTTAGATCTACACAGTCTAAGATAATGGTTTTAATTCTCATGCTAAACCTTATACGCTATCCCAACATCTTATAAATATGTATGTATGCATGTATTTGAACATATACACTACGTTTGGACTTGATTTTGAAATGGCATTATTTTGTCCCTATCCTAAGTTACATGCTAGCGGTCACCCCACAAACCATCCTAGGACACTACATTGTTTCATAATGTAGGGTCTGAAGAAACTTTTTTACCTCTCTGCACCATTATTTGGATTCTTAATAGTCAGTTAGTCTACGTTGAAGTGGTGAGACTCCATCATCCAAAAGGCCAAACATTTCATTGTTTTCCTAATGAGTATTGAAATCCTATAGGTATTTTTAATATTTTGGATTCCTTTTGGCCATGGTTGGGGCTATGTCCAGACCTAGTTTGATATGCAAATTGGTTAGAGGATTTTGAGGACAACATGTACGGGTTGGATGGTGTTTTTGACTCTTAGAGCTTATTATTGAGTTACCTTAACTATTTATATTTATTCTTTGGTTGTCTTTCACGTTGTTATTATTTGAAATGTATTTTGATTGAATAGGCAGGTGCCTTTGGTCCTCGTGGACTTAAGATATCTACCACGGCTAGGACCGACGTCGGGTCGTGACAAATAAATTATTTAGAAATACTAAGAAATAATGAAATGTCTTAGTCCAAAAATAAGGAAATAAATGAAAATAGATAATCCAATGTATGCCAGATCATGGTGCTTACCCTTGAATTAAATTCCAAAATTATTGCCAAGAGTCGAGGTCTCATTTCAAATACTGGATCACGCTCTACACTCAACAAAAAAAGAGCACATATAGCATCAATACATCAACAACTGTAGATAAGCATCATAGGCCAACTAAACTCAAAACCATACAAATAAGAAAGCCAAATAAATGCAATAACAATCAACCTAAAACTTATATCTAAAGTCAAAAAAACATGTTTATGACACTTAACTTGAAGGTAATACAAGCTCACATCTATATACTTTTTACACTTAGTCTAATTAACAACAAGTTGCACCACAAAATATAATAATAACTAAGTATTCAATGCATATGATGGATGTATGACTCAATACCACCGATATTTTTCAATTCAAAATAATCTTAATATCATTATCCTAATCATCCACTCTTTATCATCAATAACTTTATCAATATCATCATCAGCATGATCTTATTATCGTGATTAATACACCAACTGATCATCACAACACCATTTAAATCACCATCATTATGAATGAAAATGCAAATGCTATCAATAATTATAAGTAGTGGACAAAAGGAAGTACATATATTCAATTTAAACATAAGCATAGAAACAAGAAAGTCTAATAACTATAAACTAATTGAAACCTTTCTTAATTCCCTGCTCGAAATCACCTTTTGGCCGAAAGTTTGCCATTCATTTCTCTTTCACTTTATTCTCGATGTAACAATAAGTTTATGTGCCTATTTTAATCATTTCATCCTTTCTAACAATTAGGGATCACAATTAATAATTTTATCCATAAATTTTCCCTAGTCCATCACCTTAGGATTTTCTTCCCTATAAACCTCATGAATTCTACCATAATTTACATGAACAATCATAATTCTACTCAAAATAGTATTTTATAACACCCTAGGATCATTAACTAATATTATCCCCATTTCCCTTAATTTATGTTAAGTTCATAAATTAAAGTTAAGCCTCAATTTCTCCCTGAAGAAGATTCTAGTGATTCTCAATAATTATTAAAAGAAATTCAAGTTTAAAATACAAGATCTTACCTCAAAAGATGAAAACTCCCAAAATATTGATAGAAAATTTTTGCCCTTAGAGCTTAATAAATAGGGAATAAAAACTTTTTTTTGAGTCTTAAAACTGTAAAATTATATTATTACCATTACAATAATATAGTTATTGAAATGCCCCGAATATTGGTCCTTGAAATTATTATTGACTTATAGACTTACTACCCAGACTACGACTCACCCTACAAGTTACACGGTGTCATTACGAGTCATAGGACCCTAATCATAGCCTTACCAGTATGGATTGACCAGGTTTCTGCTATGATTATATTTGCTCCCAACGAGTCGTAAAGACTCTATACGAGTAATATAGTCCCATCCACAGCCAAACCAATATGATGCCCAAAATTGTTCTATCTTTCCTGCAACCTGACCAAATGAGTCGTAATGTCTAAGTACAAGTCACATGGTACCAATTATATCTAGACTAGTATGGGTGTCCATGGATGTTGTTTTGACTACGAGTTAGATGGCACGAGTTGTAAGGTCACCTGTACTGACTGGGCAACAAATTCTAGTTCTTTTACTAAAGGCATTCTGGATATTTCCCTTTTTCCCCAAGTCATGACCCACGACTTAAAATCCCTTTAGGGTATCATTATCACTCCAAAGTAAATTGAAATAACTTCTAAACTACTCTCAATCCTCCAAGGTCAAGATACTTAGGGTTTCCAAGAAGTTGATCAATTAGATCTTCCAAGGGCGACTTCTCTCTATAACTCTTGATATTTCAGTCATATGACTCGACCTTTTAAATTTATTTTACTTAAAGCATGAAATTATATGATTTTTATGTGGAATTGAACATGGGTTTTGATACAGATTGAGGGTTTTGGAAAAAAAATTTCTTAAACTATTTTTGCATCATTTATTAGGCATTATTCATGTTTTATATAGTTTTAAACTTGTGGGGTGCATGGGTATGGTGAATAATCTAAGGGATACTGATTTTCCTAAAATTTATTAATATTGACAATTGAATTGGTGGAACCCCAACCCAATTTTGTAAAAGTGGATTTATGTTTGGGTATATGAAACACCATGGGTTTTGGCCATTGGAAATTTCCTGAGTTTTGAACTCATGGTCTTAGTAACTACTCACCATACAAGTTGTATGGTATGGGTACGAGTCAGGTAACCCTAGTTTTAAGGACTCCAGTGAATGGTGGTTTGGGTTTCTATTGTGGTTATGATTTGGGATTATGGGTCTTTATGGATGGTGATGGTTTATTTAGTTGGTCCCTTAATCAAATCGGTAACTTAGTGCTTAACTTTGCTCTGAGTATGAGTAGCTCACTATGATCCGTGAGGACAAGGTACGAGTGGAAAGGTTGAGTCGTATAATGCCCAGTGTCTAATCCCTTTGGGTTCTATCTTGGGTACGACTGGAACATACAAGTTATATGGTCTAGTCATGAGTAGGGATTAGGGAGTTGTATGGTTGATAGTGTATGGGTGTCTAACTCACTGTCTTGGTGACTGCTCTATTATATGAATCAAATGTTGTGGTCATAAGTCAAGGGGTCGACTCATAACCTCCTGCGCTACTTTTACAATTTTAATTTGGGGGCATTCTGGATATTTTTCCTTGGTAACGTCCTTTGATACCATGACATAAACACCTTTTGGGGATTTAATAACCTATTATTCTCAACCAAACACTCTTAAAATCTCTCTCAAACTCTTTTTCAAGCAATAGGCTAGGGTTTTATTAAGATAATTAATTGACGCTTTTAAGGGTGGTTTCTTTCCATCTTCTTTGATGTCTAAGGCATGTTACTCCTCCCTCATTGTTATTATACAAAGAGCTTGTGTTTTAATATATGTTTCTTATGATATTGTTATGGGTTGACATAACAGTTGAGGGTTTTGGATGTTCATGGTTGATAATGATTCTCATGGTTTAATTATGTATTATTTCATACTTTTAGTATAATTTTGACATTGTGGGATGCGTGTAAATGGTAAATGGATGTTGGAGCTTTATGGATTTCTCAAATTACTTTATTATGGTTTTGAAACTTATGTGCCCTCAACCTATTTGTTAAAATGCCAATGAGAATGATTTTGTCATATTGCTTAACTACACTTGATATCCTTGCATTGCATAAATGGTAATGGAACCTTAATTGGTTTGGTTTATTTTAAATTGTTTGGAAAGGCCTTGGTGGACATGGTTTTGGTTTAATTAGAAACTTTGGAGTCAACTTGGTTTAATGACTTTGGTATGGCATAAAAGGATTGACTTGCGAGCTCTAATTTTTGTATGACAATATAGTAGTTAATGACAAAAAAAACTCCTTGGCAAATGATTGAAATGTGTATTTGAATTTGATATGGTCTTAAAGAGTGTTGTGTTAGTAAAGTCATGAAGATGGAGGTCCTGGGGGACCAATACTGGAAACTCACGTTTGTCAATGTGAGGTATGGTCATGGTGACCATAAGCATGATGTCATACTTTATATTTTGGGAATAGTAGTCTCTAAGGTTCTTTTCCTCAGTCATGTAGCTAACATGCATTGGGGCCCTTTCAGCAGGGAAAATTGAACCCATATAGCTCATGGGTGGACATTTAGGTTGGCAGAGCTACACAACCCAGGTTAAGGTTTTAAATGCATAATAAACCCAATTCCTATCCGACATACTATATATGTATATATATGATTGTATATGGTTATTTTATTTGTCTTTGAATAATGGTATTATTTTAACTATATCTTGAGTACAAGCTTGTGATCACTCCACCAACCATCTCAGGGCATTGTATCCCCATTCGATGCAAGAACCATCCATACTACCATTCCTCCTGTTCAGTGATATGGATTCAGGGACATCTTTGAGTTAGATTGAAGTGGTAAGCTTCAATACACTAGAAGACTCCATTTTATTCTATGAACTTTTTTTCATTATTTTTGTTTCTTGGATTTTGGTTTTATCTAAGGTCGGGGGCATATCCTATCAGGATAATGCTTGATTTTGTTCAGAGGCTTTGTCAAACTACTATGGGCATGGGCGGTGTTGATATTGGTGTCATCCTTGGTATTAGTATTGTCCATAGGGTTGGCACTGGTTGGATATTTGATTAAGTTTGTGGATTATGGCCATAAACTTTATTTAATGTCTTTAAATTATTATTGATTTATCTTATTATATGTTCAGAACTCATCAAACATAGGGTGTAGGGTGGTTATAGTTGGGTATTGCATGTTGTCTCCTGTCCTGGTTAGACTTGAGATGCATGACACAACTAGGCCCTAGTTTAGGTCGTGTCAGTATAATTGCATTGAATTACTGTTGGAATAATTGCATGATATAAAGAGGTTATTGAAACATGCGGGTTTTATTTAATAAACTAAGAAAGTCGGTGTTCCCCCACCTTGTATTAATGATCAATGGGAGTTTTTTTCCCTAATTTAATAGAAATTATAAAGGCATGATGATTTTACCTTGCAAGTGTAGTTGGTATGACAATATCAACAGTGTATGCCTAGATATGTGTTATGGTTTAATGAATGGAAATGTGTGATAAATATTTTAATGGGCCTTAAAAGAGGGTTGTGTATCTAAGCCGTAAAAGTGGAGGTCCCAAGGGGCTAATACTGGAAACTGCATTTGTCAGCACGGGGGTCTCAATGGCCTGGAGCTCGAGTCCCCTTACTTATGATTGGGTGGTTCGAGTCTACCATATTATATGATTGAGAGATTCGAGTCCCCTATGTTACATTACATGATTTGGTGCTTAAGTTACCTTATTATATGATTATGAGGTTTGAGTCCCCTATCTAAATATATAATATTATTTTTGGTTTTTTCTGGCTACACACACTGGGGCCTGAATAGGGGTAAGAGTTGGGTCCCATATAACCCGTGCATATTGTTATAGGATGGTTAAGATACATAATCCAGGCTAAAGTTGTAAAGTGCATGTTAAGCCTTGTTCCCTATCATAATATTTTATATAAGTATATAAGTATGCACAAATATATTAGAACATATCCACTGAGTTGAACTTGATTTTGAATTGTCATTACTTTATCCTTATCCTTTAGTTACATGTTATTTCTTAACCTACTTCCCGTCTCTTTATGCTATATCCCTATATGATGCAGGGTTCAAAGAAAAGTCTACATTTCTTATATAGTGTTAGGTTAATCATCTAGGTTTATCAGTTATTTATGGTGATGCGGTGAGCTTCTATTTTCTAGAAGATTTAATCATTCCATTGGTTTTCCTTTTTTTGATTAAAAGTGAAGACTTCACATTACCATTATCATTGTTACTGTATTTGTCAGAGTTGAGGGCATGTCTTGACTTAATTTGTTTTTTTTGTTATAGAGACTTTGTGGATATTACTTTGGATGGGTTTTTGTTTATTTACATTCATAGAATTTTGAGTCACTATTTGCTTTATCTTATTATTTGTTTGGAATTTACCGAATGCTAGGTATGTTATGTTATGTTTGGTTAGGAAAAAGGGGGCGGTCGTTGTACTTACGATACCTATCATGGGCAATGTCTGGTTCAGGTAGTGAAAAAGTTGGTATCATAGCCCACGTTTGGTGTCTTTGGGTGTCCACAAATCCGTGACAAGCAGAGTCTCTTTTATTGGTGTGTAATGCACCACACTTATAAGGGAGAGGCTATGAGACATTTAGGAATGTTTCTCCCTCTTTCTTCTTATTTTATTTTGGGCTATAGTGTCTAAGGTCTTAAATTTTCTTTAATCCTTGTTTGTTCAGATTTGAAATCATTCCTCCAAGAATATCTTATGCTCATGGAAACTCTTTAGTCCTACTTAGGGATAATGTGGATGCAAATCATCCTACTTGTAGAGTTCAAACCTGGTCTAGGGGTCCAGGTCCTGATTACCCTTGTGGAGTTCCACCGGTTCCCCTAGCCCTCCTCGGACACTTAAAGTTGATGTGTAAAATGATGAGTATCTCTAGTCGATCCATTTGCTTACCCAGTTAGTGATCTCTCATACTGAGTATGTTGCTTTTGTTATTCCACCTTCCGTGGTCACTAGAGTTGGTAAATTTATGAGGTTGAGTCCTCTAACTATCACTGGTTCGTATATTGAGGGGGATCCTTACAATTTCATTAATGAGAAAGAGATAATTTTCCATGTGATGCATACTTCTGACTCTGGGGTGTTAAGTTTGCCGCCTACCAGCTAAAGGATGTGACATATAAGTGGTATGAAATGTGGGATCAGTCTAGGGATGATGATGAAGATTTAGCACTATAGGATGGTTTTTTGGGTGCATTTCTAGAATGTTTCTTTCCTCAGTAGTTAAGGGATGTTAAAGATAAGAAGTTCATAAGTGGGAAATACGGTAGGATGACTATGAAAGAGCATTCCTTGAAGTTTCACTGGTTGTCCTGTTATGCTCCTTAGCTAGTGTCTTCCATGAGAGCGAGGATAGGGAAATTTGCTTCTGGGTTATTTCGCACTCTAATTTTTTAGAGCAAGGCTGCCTTGTTCAACAAGGATATAGATATCTCTCGACTTATGATGTATATGGAACAGGTCGAGTAGGAAAAGAACAAGGAAGAAGAGATGAGAAAAAGGCAAAGTAAAAAGTTTCAGTATTTGAATCAAGGTGAAGGTTAGCAGAAGAGTGGTTGAGATTGTGAAAATGGTCTAAGGAAAGGTGGGGAAATTTCTATTACTATTCTACGACTAGTTCTCCATATCATAATCCATTCAATGATTGTTGTTTCTATAATAATGATGTTCCCAAGGTATGGGGTGCCCAATCTTAGGATAGAGGAGCTCAGTCAGCCCCATCTTATCCCCCTTTGCCAATTATATATACAGGTGTATAATCGATTTTATAAAAAGGAGAGAAACAAGTGATTTAACTGTGGTCAAATGGGCCACGTACAGAGGAACTTTCCTTCAGGTGATGTTTCTACTGGTCTAAAAAGGTCCTATTGTCACTTCTTCAGCTCATGCACTAAATGGTGCTACTTCTGGCTCTAACACTAATCGGAATCGCATTTATGCTCTTGCCACTCGCCAGGAATTTGAGGTATCTCCGGATGCTCTATTCTCATGATGTGTATTGTCTATTTAATCCTGGGTCTTCCCTTTTCCTTGTGACCTTTATGTGACTATTCATTTTTGTTTTGGTTTTAAGAGTATTTCAGAACCCTTTTTTTTGTCCACCCCGGTGGGTGATTCTGTAGTTTCAAGAAGAATTTATAGGGGTTTTGTGATATTTGGTACACTTGATGGAATTGGATATGGTCTATTTTGATATCATCTTAGGGATAAATTAGTTGCACACGTGTTATGCCTCTTTAGACTGTCAGACCCGTAAGGTCCTTTTCAAATTTCCTAGTGAGCCGGTTATAGAATGGGAAGGTAGTTCCCTAGTAAGTAAGGGAATGTTCATTTCATATCTTAGAGCCTAGAAGTTGATTTTCAAGGGGTGTCATTATCACTTGCTCATAGATAAAGATTCCAATTTGGAGGGTCCTTCTTGCAATCTATCTTGGAAGTCTGTGAGTTTCCTGAAGTATTCCCCGAGGATCTTCCTGGTGTTCCTCCCGATAGGGAGATTGATTTTGGGATTGGTTTTCTTTTAGAAAATTGTCCTATCTCTATCCCTCCTTATGGAATGGGTCCAGCTGAGTTGAAACAATTAAGGGGCAGTTGAAAAATCTTCTTAATAAGGGTTTTATTTATAGTAGTTTTTCCCCATGGGGTGATTCTGTGCTCTTTGTGTATAAAAAGGATGGTTTCCTTTGAATATGTATAGATTACCACCAGTTGAATAAGGTGACGATGAATAATAAGTATCTTCTTGCTAAGATTGATGACCTATTTGATCAGCTTCAGGGTGCTAAGTACTTTTCTAAGATTAACCTTCGATTTTGTTATCATCAGTTGAAGATTGGGGAGGTGGATACCTCAAAGACTGCTTTTTGAACCTCGTATGGTCATTTTGAGTTTTCAGTGATTTTGTTCGGTTTGACTAATATGCCGACAACATTTATGGATCATATGAACTGTGTATTCCATCAATTTTTGGACTTATTTGTCATTGTGTTAATTGATGATATTCTGGTATATTTAAAGAGTGAGTGTGATCATGCCAATTATTTTAGTATAGTATTGCAAACCCTTAAGGATTAGGGGTTGCATGCTAAGTTCTCAAAGTGTGAGTATAGTTGAATGCTTTTACTTTCTAAGTCATGTTGTTTCTAGGGAAGGGATCTTGATGGATCTACAGAATGTTGCAGCTGTTAAGAAGTGGCCTAGACCCACAACTTCGATCAACATTCAAAGCTTCTTGGGTTTAGCCGGATATTATAGATGGTTTGTGGAGAGCTTCTCATCTATTGTTATTCCATTGAGTAAGTTGACCCAGAAGAAAGTAAAGTTTTTGTGGTCCAATGCCTGTAAGGGAAGCGTATGTAGTTTAAAGATAAGTTGACTTTAGCTCCTGTTTTAACCCTGCCCAAGGGTACTAATGGCTTCGTGGTTTATTATGACGGGTTACTTGTAGGATTGGTTGTGTTCTGATGTCGCATGGTGAGGTTGTGGCGTATTATTATAACTTGTGTCTGGAAGTCTCTATGCATCATACGACTCACTCCCTTGAGTAGTACATACAACATTCAAGAAGTATATTGCAGTTGAATCCTAGATAGTGTGATATGTTGGACATTCTGTTATAGGTCTAACTTGAGCCTTAGAGTCATAAGATCACCATACGAATTGTATGAAGGGAAGTCAGAAGTTTATCAGTGTAGGCTCCCTAAGATTTGGTCCAAGATACAAGTAGGGGCCTACAAGTCATATAGAGATAATACTTCTCATATGTTACCACTCCTTTGATGATCAGTGTATACCCTCCTTCATTCTTCCAAGCTTACAAGTTGATAGACTTATTTATACCCTCACTATACGATTAGTATGTTTGACATGCGAGCAATTTTTGTAATGTTCTGTTAAAGGATTTTTTTAGTTTTTTCCCCTTTATGACTGCCAACCCATGTCCCATAACCCTCCAAAAGGCGTAATTTCTCTCTATTCCCCAATCAAATAGCAACGCTTTCCACCTCCCATCTTCAGGAACATCAAGATTAGGGTTCCTCTCCCGTAATTTTTCTTTGAAGTCCTAAGGTTCAAGCTCTCTTCACAAGTCAAGAAACTTCAGGTATGTGGGGTTTATCAACAAGGTTATTTTGTCATCCTTGTTTCAAAAGCTCATGGTTTGATATTTAATTTACTTATTTTGAATTATGATTCATACCCAAATAGACATATCTTTGAAGTATGATAATACCATGTGATTGAAAGCTTTAAGTGCATCAAGGTTTACATATATTCATGTATTGACTTGCAAGATTTATATTATGATTTGAATTTTTATATCTTGACTGGATAATGTTGAAATATGTTAAGGTGATTATTGATCATGACGTTTTATTATGAATCCCTATGAAATAAAGCATAAATTTCAAGTCTTAAGTACAAGCATCAAGTTTACCAGGAAGTTTAAGCCTTTGAAACTTCATTCACATACATTATAGCATGATTTAAGAATGATTGATCTTTTGATCTAAAGATAAGATATGAAATCCATAAATATTCATCTTGATTATGATTTAAGGAAAAGAGAAGAATAACTGGCATTCATTCTATAAACCCTAATGCTATTTTAAAGTAGATTTCTTAAAGTAAGAGCATATAAGTATTCTGGGGGTAGTATTTTGCACCTAGAATGGAATGTGGATGAGTGTATCCTAAATTCCTAGAAACTATGAGCCACCTTAGGTTATGATTTTTCCTAATATGGATGAAGTTTAGTGATCACTTAAGTTATGGTTCTATTCTAATGGCAAGGGTAGAACAGCTCTCCCCAACATGGGTAAGACATTGGACTCCATGGTAGCTTACATGGTTTATGTCAGTTAGAAGAACCCCCCATAAGAAAGAATGAAAAGTGAAGCTTTTAGAAACTTAGTTCCATGGCTCACAAAGTTTATCCTTATGCTTCATAATTTGTGTTCATAATCTTAAAGACTCTTGTCTTATTCAAATTCAAGGTGAGTCATTTGCACTTAGTATGCATTATTTGATAGTTTACTTATATATTCAATTATTGTTTTACTTTTGCATTGACCCACGCATACTCAGTACATTTTATAGGTACCAACCCACATATATTTCTATGTGCTATATTGTCTTATAATGTAGGTTCGGGTGCTCATTTCTAGTTGTAGGATTGACTGCAGGAATCATCACCTACATCCCGACTTTGGGTGAATCCTTGTAATAATACAAGAGTAAACTGAATTAAAAGAATAAAAACCCTATTTCATCCTCCCCCAATGTGTTTCAATGCGCCCAAGTAGCCCAAGGTGTTTACAAAAGTGGTAACGCTCAACATACACGTCAATTTAAATGCAAGAAAATCGTCGTCAATATATTTACCCAACATTGAGTCGGGGTCGAATCCAAGAGGAACGATATGAGTGGCAATAGATTTAGGTCAAAATCGATGAAACTTGCTAAAATTCAAACCTAGAACACAATTATGTAAAAATGGTATGGTTTGAGTGAGTATCAAAACTAATGTTTATTTATGGACTTTCAAAGGACTAATTTTGGGCTATGAATAATTAGAGTAAAATCAATTAATCATGGATCTTGGGGTTATGTCTTACTAAGGGAAGTTAGTATATGGGTACAAGATAATCAACTTCAATTTTTACCTTGAACATGTGAGGGTAGGCTTGGTCAGTGATTTCAATACTAGCCTTTCGACAAAGTACAAAACTATCACCCACGGAATCCTTTGAATACCTCATGGCTATGGTCAGCTAAACATTACAAAGCCTTAATTTGGAATTCCTATTTCTAGAATGATGCCTAAGACATAGCAATCCCACGATCTAAGCTTATTTCTAAGACAATAAAGATAAAATAGCTAGTATCTAAGTTACTGTTCACAAAGACCTATGTAACCTACAACCCCTCTTTCAAGGATTGTTGAATGATCTAGGTTACCGGCATACCTTTGTTAAGGATGATGCGGTTATTAGGAGATTTGAGGATTTCACCAATAAATTCCTTGTTACAATCTAGCATTTGTAAAACCCATCAACATGAGCTAATAAGTGAAGCTAACAAATGCAACCCACACATACTTTCACCTTATTCTAACATAACCCCAAGAGAAATAACTAGCTATCCCTAAGATAAATAAGCAAATATATACCCAAAATATCCTTTGATTTGATTATGAAAGACTAACTGAATGTTACTTCAAACTTTGAACTTCAACAAATGTTCAATGGGAGTTTGCTGATCCTTCACTTGGAAGTTACTCCAACGTATTCTTCACCCAAAATTAAAACAATAAAGGGAAACTAAAAATGGTGGAAAACTTTCACAAAAGTAGGATCTCTTAAATGGGATAGGGTTTGAGCCACTTAAGGGAATTTAGGATTTATCTCTATGCGTTTACAACTTTGCCATTGGGATATTTTACCACTAGGCCGCGATGACGAAAGTTTATCCGTATTCGCGTGTACCGTGACCGTGGTCAGAGCCATGCGATAGCTGTATAATTACTGATCATAATCACGATCCTCAGACTGCGATTACAGTAACTAGGGCTATGTTCTGCTCCAAGTTTTCAAACTACCCTTCTATCCTTTTTTTGATCTTTTTCAGCTCGCATCCACATATTTTCATCTCATTACCTATGTGTCTGCAGAAAGTGGATATTAGTGTATTTAATCATAAATATGTTTGACTTATTCATTCAAAACATGGTAATGTACACAAATATTAAGTGCGAATGAGTGGTAAATTCACCATCATCAAAATAATTAGAAATGTCATATTTATACTAGGCCACAATAGGTTTGATTTCCCACTATGCCACACCCCTATAACAATGCCTAGGTAGCGTGTCTCTTTGATATCATGTAGGACTATTGGAATGGGCATTATAATTTTTAACCAAGTGGGTTCCATGCCATTATAGCAGTGGCTAGGCAGGTGACACGCCCCTAAGACCAAAAATTCCATATTTGAACCTTGATAAATCCATGTGTTTGGCCTTTAATTCCTTATTGCATAGTTGCTTTATGTAACACCCTAGATTTTGGTCCCTAAAAATTCTTGACCTTTGAGCTTACTACCCATATTATGACTTACCTTACAAGTCATAGGGGGTCCATACGGGTTGGAGGACCCCCAACCCATACAGTGACTAGTGTATTATCCAAAGTCTCTGACCTGACTATAGCTATGGCACAATGAATTATATGGACTCTTTATGATTTGTAGGGCCCCTTCCATAGCCAAACCAGTGTAATGGTCTCTTGTTTTTTATGTGCCTACAATTGAACCTCACAGGTTGTAAGGTCGGAGTATGAGTCATAGGGTACAACTCATAGTCAGACTAGTGTGGTTGCCTTGAGCTACTTTCTAGACTACAACTCGTGGCGATGAGTCATAATGTGACCTAATGAGTCGTAAGGTGACCCTTAGTCACTGGCGACTATTTTTCAGCTTTTCATTAAGGGTACTTTGGATATTTTCCTCTTTCCCCACTTACGACCCATGATATAATAAAACATATTGGGGACCCTATTTTCAGAATTTATCAAATCAAAACACTCCCCCTTCTCTTTCAAGTCCTAAAGTTAAGAACAATAGGGCTTCCAAAGAATTGACAATTAGAGCATCTAGGGGTTGATTTCTCTCTAAAATTCTTGATATCTCAGGCACGTTACTCTTCTCCAATTATTTTATTGAAAGCATGTATTTAAATTATTACCAATGTGATTTAATTGTGGTTTATGAAGGGTTTTGGATTGAATGTTACTTGAATGGAACTCTTATGATTTTATATGCATTGTTTGTTCTTCATCAATGGTTTTTTTTAACTAGTTGGGTTCATGGGTATAGTAACTTGAAAGGGACAGAATGTATTCCCCCAAAGACTAAGTGAATGGTACTTCAAACTTTAACCTTCAACAACAAATCTTTAATAGGAGTTTGTTGATCCTTCACTTGGAAGTTACTCCAATGTATTCTTCATCAAAAATTAATATAATAAAGGGAAACTAAAAATGGTGGGAAAATTCCACAAAAGTCGAATCTCTTATATAGGATAGGGTTTGAGCATTTTAAGGGAATTTGGGATTCAGTAGTGTTCATTTGCACCTTTGCCCTTGGGGTGTATTTCCACTAGGCCGCAATTACGGGAGTTTGTCCGCATTCACGAATACCATGACCGCGGTTAGAGCCCCATGATCATGGTATTTTTACCTTCTTGACTAATCGCGATTGCGATCCTCAGACCATGATCTCGGTAACTGAGGCTATTTTCTGCTCTAGGTCTTAAAACTCCACTTCTTTCCTTGTTTTGATCTTTTTCAGCTCGCATCCACATATTTTCATCTCATTACCTATGTGTGTGCAAAAAGTGGATACTAGTGCATTTAATCACAAATATGTCTCACTTATTCATTCAAAACATGGTAATGTGAATGAAATGCTGAGTATGGATGAGTGGTAAATTCACCACTCATCAACACTTCTAACTTAAAGCTTTGCTTGTCCTCAAGAAACATTGTCTCTTACCATGAGACAATGCACATTTATGCCCACATAAGATGACCCAATGATTACAATGACATCAAGCTTAGTTACAACCTTAAATAGCTCTTCAAACATGGACAAAGCTATTCTCCCGACACCCATCAACATAAAATACAATAATGAAGGATTCAAAAGACTTCAAAGAGGTACAATCCAGCAATTACCGATACTTTAGAAGTGACTAAATGTTTTACCTCAAATACATTATACTCCTTTTTGCCTATTTTCTCGAAAGATGACAAAATCACCCACCTTAAATTGTTCATATGCCTCCTCACATGAAGGAAAATTCCACTCACCAAGCTACCAAATATGCAAAAGGAATTTAAGTGCAAAACTCTTCCTCTCACAAGAACTCTTTATTCTAACAAATGTCATACCATAGTCTTGCCTCTATTTTCAATTGCCACTTCAATGAAAGTAAATGGTTGGAGATCTCGAAGGGATTTTTGAGCTTGTAAAATTTGTTTGGGGTAGGGTAGGAAATAATTTACGAACAACAAGCATATACCCTCCATGAACATCTACATCACACTATTTAATCCAACTCTTGACTCTGGGCCACTTTTTTTCTTTTACAAATGCCTACTTTTATTATCTTGGTTCACCTATTTTTTTTCATTTTTATTTCTTACAAATCTCATGCAATTCTTTCCTTTGTTGGGTCCTTTCTTTTTCTTACTAATTTGCTCTCAGTGCTTAATCTCATAGGCATTCACTTACAACTTTGTAGCCCAAAGTTACTTCTTTCAATCCTCACCACCCCCAACTTAGGCTTTTAGCCTCAAGTTAAATTCTTAAGTTCAAGGAGGGTATGGTTCAAAAGAGGGGTAAAAGTTAAATGGCTCACGGCTTGTAATGTATTTGCCAAAGAACGGTCCAAGGGATCAAAGTAGGTGACTAGGGATATCATCTATGAATGGGTAGGATCTTTAGGCTAAGTAGGCTTTTAATATCACAAAGATGGCCTAAGATCATCTCACCAACCAAATACAATAAAAATTTATCCTTGAGAGACTAATGGGGAAAGTACTAGATGAAAAAAGTATACAGAAGATTGATACAAATAAACTTACTGCTCATGGCATGTACATTAGCTAAGGGGTCTCAATTGCCTCTCCCATTAGAGACAAAAAATGGAGTGTCAATCTATTTTCACAAGCCAAAAAATTTTGGTCACAAAAAGAGAAAGATTTTTTACAAGGTAGCTCACGTCTATGCCCTTGATTTTTGAAAATTCTTGGACAAAGGGGGGTGTTTCCTATTGCATTTACACACACATAATTGCTAAACTAGGAAACAACCCAAGCCTGTGCCTAACATTGTGGCTTTCATACGGGAAAACCAACCATCTGACTACTCAATTTTCACCATAGGTATGAATGTGATCCCAAATTCAAAATGTCGTAGGTACTCAGATATCCCCTATATTTGTTACCTTGCACCACAGATACTCAAACTCCCCTACATCCATGGGTAAAAGACCCAATAATGACGTTTTTCCCTTAAAAATGTCATCACTCAATACATCATAGGAAAAAGTTTGTCAAATAGCATCACAACTAAAATAAAGATAAAGTAAATCAGAAGACTAAAAACCAACCAAATAACTAATCCATGAAATGTGGGCACCATCAGAGTACCCAAATAATGCAACTCAAAATCAGAATTAAAATCATCCAAAATATCATTAAAACATCCATAAAATATCAAAATAATAAAGATACGGGGACCGACACCCCAACTAAAAACATAGCAGTGACCTCACTGCATAATTAATAAAAAGAGAAAAGGGTGCTCCCTAAATATGCATCAAGAGCTGCTCTCTCTTGTTGATTCTAAACTATAACCACCTGCATCAGAACCAGACCACTTAGCAGGGTCCTCATTGTCACTCTCTACTCTATGATAAGGTAGTCTATTATGAGGTTTCAAGACCTTCAATAGGCCCTTGACCCATTTCCATATTTTTCTGAAGAACTTGTCTCTCTTTTTCTCCATTTTCTTTATCTTCTAATGGGACGCCTAAAGCTCCCTATGAGGCTCAAGAATGCTGAATATTCCCTCTCAAACCTAGTCATCGTGGCTCCCTACATCTTCTCCTCCTTCTTATACTTCTTACAATCTAAGCGAGATAGATAAGAATGATGCCTGGAGAAGGTCTCTCCCGAACACTAAGGCAATCCTGATACTACCTCCTTGATAACCCTAATATTAACCCCAATATCTTTAAATTGACCAGAAGTGGATGGTGTACACGACTCTGACTCCTCAACTATCGACTTTCCTATGTTGATCTGTCTCTTTTTTCTTTTATTAGGTACACCCTTACCTAGGATCTTAAGTGGGTAAATAGGGGTTCCAAGGTGCACCCAAGTGTTATTCGAGTATTCCGCCACCTCTGCTCTCCTGCACATCTCTGTAATAAGAGAAGGTCATAAGAGACGCATACCACCATGTTTCCTATAGAACTATATATCATAAATCACCAGACGACCAATATTCAGAGGAATGTTGTCCAATATACAGGAAACTATAATCATGTACGTGCAAGGAGAGATCCAGTTGAAAATGATGTTAAACCATATCCAAGCCTCTGCTATGAAGTCATTCATGGAGATGCAACAATGATTTTAAACCATATCCAAGCCTCTGCTATGAAGTCGTTCATGGAGATGCCCTTTTTTGTTGCCACCCATGGAACCTTCTCTCTTGGGCATAATTTCTCTACCATCCAATTGCCCGACTTACATCCCTTTGCCTTAAAAGTAGCCATGTTTGCATCTGGGAGCCCATATAGTTCATTGATTTCTCCAGTTCAAAATGCAAACCTACCCCTGGTATCTTGATGACCGGGTTTGCAAAAAGCACTACACTAGGATTAGCATAGAACTCTTGCACCACTCTCCTATGCCCTGCAAGGGTCTAGGGAAAAATAGCTCTATCCTGTGGCCACGAGTCTAGCATTAAATGCCAGAAGTTTTGGTGGAACTCATTCATAGTATTAGTTGTGGTATTTGGGAGTCATGAACCGATGTGTTCAAAGTTCTTATTTTTATGGATGAGTACCTGCACACGACATAACCCAAACCATCATTAATAGTTCCACACCAAAACCAAGCTAGGTTAACCTTATAAACTATTGGGGCAGTGTCATAGTGGGTTTTGGGATGAAAACTGGACATACAAAACCTTTGGTCTCAACAGAAAATAATACTTAGATGTAGCGTTCACGATATTTGAGACCAATTTCGACCAAATTTTTGACAGAACAAAATACCCGATTCCAACCCTAATTTGTATTCCAACAAACTATATAATTGGCATGCTCATGTAACTTAAGCCCTAAGTTCTTGATTATGCTCTTAAAACTTAAAATTTTGCAACGAGTTCATTCGAGCATGAAATCAACACGTGGTGTACATACTAATTAAATCCTATTTAAGCTAAATTTTGGGTACTCAAAACTTCCCCGTTAATGTGTACACCAACTATAACCTCTAACCACCTAGATAATCCATATAAATGAATAGATTTAGCATTGGAAATACTATTTTAGGGCTATTCTTAAAGTACAAATTTCAAGCCAAAAAAATATGCAATTAAAGAGAGTGTAAATGTATACCATAGCGTAGAATACACGGAGATTCAATGAGCTCTTTGATTTCAAATTTTTATGGTGTTTGGGTGGAATTTTAGAGAGAAAAATGGTGAAAGAAGCATGGGAGTACTGAGCATTCGGATGGTCTTTTAAACTGATCTAACCGTAATGACGGTCAGATGTTTGCGATCGTAGACACTCTTCTACCGCAATTACGGTCACACGGGTCACGATCGTGGTACCTTAGACTAATTTTTAGGCCCTCTGTACTCTACTGCTTAGTCCAAAGCACCATACTTTAACACTTGCCCTTTTTTAATTTCAATCAACCCTTCTCCTAGAATTATAATTTCATGTATTATGCATAAATAAAAATAAAATCTAATCTATCATGTAAAAATAAAAGAATACATGCAACTTTTGTGGCATGATGGGTTGCCCCATCTTTTATGGCAAGACACTCCTCAAACTATCATTTGTGTTTCCACATAGAAGATTAAAATCTGTATCCTAACTTTCATTTACCATGCATTGAGCCGAAGAGGGACAGAAGATTCAAATTTTCAAAGATGAAATGTGAAATAAATGAGGATATGGAGATTCAGCTTCTGTCTCGCCACTTTGAAGACTTAAACCTTTTACCCAATTTTACATCAAATTTCCAATTCAGCTCCTTGGGTAATGGTAGGAATATTAATAGGCCACTACTTGAACATCCGAAGTTGAGCTTCTTTTCTTTCAAGTGGGGGGTTCTCCTATGCTCGTTTGGAATGCCAAACTCCAAAATATTGGGATTGTGCTCCTTCTCCCCAAAATCTATCATTTGTTTGGGTGGATGGACTTTCAACACATCCACCAAGCCTAATGTTGAAAAATGGTTCGAATGTGGTCTGTCCCTTAATTCCAGAATCACATCCCTATTAGTATCCTTACCCTGAATTGGACTAGAGTCTTCATAAGAGATTTGTGTGGCTTCTTCTATTTACTCTAGCACTATTTTCTCAATTTTGGCATCTTCAACTATGTTAGGTTCGATTAGTTGGGAAATCACTTAGGTCTCTTCACTACCAAGATTATCATTTGCCACAAAGATAGGCATTTTTTCTTCTCCTCCTCATGTTGAAAAATAGGTATGGTAATGGTATCTAAAGGGTTTGTTTCCTTGCCTATTTCCTCTATCTTGATTGTCTCTCTTTTAAATCCATCATTGGATTAACACAAGACATGCATGTCCTCTTCCAATGTAGTTTCCTAATCCAAAATAGTTTGAAGCATTTCTTCAAAACTATTGTACCCAGTATGTTATTCTTCCTTTATCGCATCATAAGACCTATCAAACTCATAAGAAGAACTAGAATTTAGTTTAGCATAACAAGTGGAGGGAGAATTTGGAAAATCACTCTAATGTCCATCTCAACCACTACATAAAGAACAATCATACTCCCAATAGGATTGATATGGTGCCTCCATCTCTCTTTACAAAGCATATCTATAATTTTGCCTAAAGTGGGGTCCATTGCGATATGGACATGGATCATCAAGATAGGATTTCCAACTACCAAAATCATATTTGTCCCAATTATGGAAAAAAACAAAAATAAAAATTTACCTAACACAAGAAACAAAAGAAAATTACAAACAAATATTTAAAAGTTCAAATCCAAGCAAGTAAGCTAAAATTACAAACTAACTTAATATGCCAAATTGTTTCCCAGCAACGATGTCATTTTTGATAATGCTCAACTTACACGTCAATTGAAGTGCAAGGTAGTCGTCGTTAATATATTTACCAAACTTTTAGTTGGGTTCAAATCCACGAGGAACAATGTGAGTGACAATCCATTTAGGACAAAATATGAAACTTGCTAAAATTCAAACCTAGAATACAAATAAGTAAAAATTGGGGGGTTTGAGTAAGTATCAAAACTGATGATTATTTATGTACTTTTAAAGGACTACTTTGAGGCTATGAATAATTATATTATAATCAATTAAGTACGAATATTGGGGTTATGTATTTACTAAGGGAAGTTAGTATGTGGGTACAAGACAATCAACTTCAATTTTTATCTTTAACATATTAGGATAGGCTTGGTTCAAGATATCGATACTAGCCTATCAATAAAGTACCAAACTATCACCGATGAATTATTTAGAGTACCTCATAGGTGTGGTCAAATAAGAATCACAAAGCCTCAATTTGGCATTCCTATTTCTAGTATGATGCCTAAGGAATATCAATTAAAAATCTTAGCTTATTTCTATGAAAAAAATGAGAGAATAGCTAGTATCTAACTTACTGCTCGTAAAGGGTCATGTATACAACCCATCTTTCAAGGATAGTTGAAGGATCTAGGTTACCCACATCCCTTTGTCAAGGATGATGTGGGTATTAGGAGATTTAAGTCTATCACCACCAAATTCCATGTTACAATAGAGCATTTGTAAAACCCATCAATATGATCTAATAATTGAAGCTAACAAATGCAACCCACACACACTTTCAACTTATTCTAACATAATCTAAAGAGGAAAAACTAGCTACGCATATGATAAATAAGAAAATATATACCTAAAATATCCATTGATTTTATTTATGAAAGACTAAGTTAATGTTACTTCAAACTTTAAACTTCAACAAATCTTCAATAGGAGTTTGCTAATCCTTTACTTGGCGTTACTCCAAAGTATTCTTCACTAAAAATTAATACAATAGATGAAAACTAAGTATGGTAGAAAATTCCACAAAAGTCAGATCTCGTCTATAGGATAGGGTTTGAGCCTTTTAAAGGAATTTAGGATTTAGCTGTGTGCATTTACAACTTTGCCCTTGGCTTATTTTTTCACTAAGCTATAATTGCGGGAGTTTGTTTGTTTTAAGGATACCGCAACAATGGTCAGAGAAATATAATTGCGATACTTTGACCTTCTTGATTGATCACAATCATGGTTTTTAGACCGTGATCGCGGTAACTGAGGCTATGTTTTGCTCCAAGTCTTAACACTGAACTTCTTTCCATCTTTTTGTCTTTTTCAGCTTGCATCCACATATTTTCATCCCATTGCCTATGTGTTTGCAAAAAGTGGATATTATTGTATATAGTCACAAATATGTCTCACTTAATCATTCAAAACAAGGTAATGTGCATGAATGTTGAGTGCAAATGATTGGTAAATTCACCACTGATCAAAAATATTAGAAGTGTCTTATTTATACTAGGCCACAATTGGTTATTTTTTATTTCCCTCCATGCCACACCCCTATCATAATGTGTAGGTAGCATGGCACATTGATATCATGTAGGTCTACTGGAATAGGAATTATACTTTTCAACAAAGGGTGTTCCACGACCTTATAGCAGTGGCTAGGCAGCGTGACATGCCTCTAGGACAAAAAATTCCATATTTGAATCTTGATAAATCCATGTGTTTGGCCTTTCATTCCTTGCTGCGTGGTTGCTTTATGTAACACCCCATATTTTCTTACCTAAAAAATTCTAGACCCTTGTGCTTACTACCCAGATTATGACTTGCCTTACGAGTCATAAGGGGTCCATATGGGTCGTAGGATCCCCAACCCGTAGAGTGACTAGTATATTATCCAAAGTCTCTGACCTGAGTATAACTACGACATAACAAGTGATATGGACTCTTTACGAGTTGTAGGGCCTGTTTCGTAGCTAAACCAGTGTAATGGTTTCTTGTTTTTAATTTGCCTATGATTAAACCTCACAAGTTGTAAGTTTGAGGTATAAGTCATAGGAAATGACTCATAGTCAGACCAGTGTGGGTGCCTTGATCTACTTTCTAGACTACAACTCATGGATATGAGTCATAATATGACCTAACGAGTCATCGGATACCCGTAGTCACTAGAGACCACTTTTTAGCTTTTCATTAAGGGTACTTTGGATATTTTCCTTCTCCCCAATTATGACCCATGACATAAAAACATTTTAGGGACCCTATTTTTAATATTTATCAAATCAAAACACTTTCTCTTCTCTCTTAAGTCCCTATGTGAAGAACAATAGGGTTTCCAAGGAATTGGCAATTAGAGCATCTGAGAGTTGATTTCTCTTTGAAATTCTTTATATCTCATGCATGTTACTCTTCCCTAAAGCTTATTTTATTGAAACCATGTATTTAAATTGTTACGCATGTGATTTTATTGTGGTTTATGAATATGGGTTTGAAGGTTTTGGAATAAATGTTACTTGAATTGAACTATGATTTTATAAGTATTGTTTGGGCTTTATCAATGGTTTTTTTGAACAAGGTTGGTTCATGGGTATGGGAATTGGAAAAGCGGTCGAGTTGTTCCCCCAAATTGATGTTTTGTTGTTGGAAATTATTTTGGAAATTATGTTCCCTCAACCTATTTGTGTAGTTCATTTGGACTATGCTTTGTCACAAGATTTGACTTACTTACCTATTCTATTGTATGGCATAAATGGTTAAATTGATAAACATGGATTTTGAAGACCTTATTGGGAATGCTTGATTTTTAAATTGGAATCTCAGGGGTTTAGTCATTCATTCTATTTAAATTGATAAACCAAAAGGGGTTTGAGATATTCCCCAAATTTGATTTGCTGAACAAAAGGGGGTCATGGCATTCCCTCACACTAATTTAATAAAAAAGAGGTCAAGGAATTCTCCCAAGTCAATGGGATTGTATTGGAATAATTATAAGCCTTCAAACATAATGGTATAATGATACCTATGATGTGCCTTAGTGTTCAATTCCTTTATAAAATTGAATGGTTAAGTCAATTCCTTTTTCTACTTGTATGCTGGATTGACGTGATGTCAGGACATTCCCTGGTCTTCCTTGATAACCCTAGTTCATATGGCTAACACGTACTAGGTCCCTTTCGGCGAGAGAAGTTGAACCCATATAGCTCGTGGGTGCCTTTTTATGATGGTTAAGCTAAATAGTCCAGGATAATATTTTACTTGCATACTAAACCTTGTTCCTTATTCCATCATGTTATATATATGTATATAATTGTTTGCATTAGTTTTGAATAATTTTGAATTGATTGAATCATGGTGTTACTTTACCCCTTCCCTGAGATACATGTTAGCACTTATCCTACTAACAATCTCTGGACGTTGTATTCTCATGCAATGAAAGAACCAGAGATACTTCTACTTTTTTTGAATTGTAGAGGTGATCTTTGTCTGTTTGTGAGTCAGCTTGAAGTGGTGAGCCTTCTTCTTCTGAAGGGCTATTACTTCTTAGTTTATTTTTTATCATATATTATTTTTCATGGCCGGCCTTCTTTGTCTATTATCAGAGGCATGTACCAACATAGATAGGTTTTGGTCTACATAGAGGCTTTGTTGATTACTGTGGATTAGGATTTTATTGAAATTCATAAATTCTTTTTGAGTTGCCTATCTTTTATACGTTTAGAACTCAGTGTATCTTGTTATATATTCAAAATTCATTCGTTTCTAGTTGTATAGTGTTCTTTTTGGTTAGGTAAAGAGGGCAGACTCTGATCCTCATTGGACTTAACATATCCATCATGACAAATTAGTATCAGAGCCCTAGGTTCATGGCCAATTGGTTGTCCACAAAGCCATACCAAGTAGAGTCTATTATGGGTGTGTATCATGACATAATTATAAGGGAGAGGCTATGATGCATTTAGGAAAGTTTTCCTTTCTTGTGTCCAATTTTTGGGTTGTAGAGTCTAGGATATTGAAATCTCATCTAATCCCTCTTTGTTTGCATTTCAGATTATCCCTTCCAGAAGATTTAATGCTCATGAAAACTCATTTTTCCTACCTAAGTACAATATGGATGGAACTCATCCTGCTTATGGAGTACAAATTTATTCTAGTGTCCCTATTTTCTATTTGCACCTTAGAGTTCCATCGGTCCATACTAGTCCTCATCAGGCTGCTCGAGCTGATGATACATTAGTTACTCCTTCTTCTGAGGCCATAAGGGTTATCCAATTCATGAGGTTGAGTTCTTCGACTTTTACTGGTTTTAAAGTTGAGAAGGAACCTCAAGGGTTCATAAATAAAATAGAAAAGATTTTCTGAGTTATACATGCTTTGAACTCAAAGGATATAGAGTTCATCATATATCAATTGAAGAATATGGCATATTAGTGGTACAATTAACAGGAGCAGTTGAGAGGGGATGATGCTAAATCAGTATTTTTCTAGTGTTTTTCTTTATTTCTTCCTTCCCCAGGAGTTTAGAGAGGCCAAGGCTAAGGAGTTCGTAAATTTGAGGCAAAGTGGAATAATTGTGAAGGAGTATAGCTTAAAGTTTCATCAGTTATTTTATTATGCTCCAGAGTTGTCTTCTATGATGGTTAAGATAAGAAAGTTTGCTTCAAGCTTGTCTCAAGACTCAATGTTAGAGTGTAAGGCCAACTTGAAATATAATGACATGAAAATCTCTAGACCTGTAGTGTATATGAAGCAGGTTGAATACAAAAAAAAAGAAACAAGTTGAGATTATGGAAAGGCAGAGTAAGAAATTTAGGTATTCTGAACCAAGTATAGGCCATTAAAATAGTTGTAGAGATTAAAAGCAGTGGTCTAAGAAGTAAGGAAATTTGGTTATTACTTTACGATGAGTGCTTTATATCCTAAGTCATCTAGTGACCATTTCTTTCAGCGCAACAATGGATTTAAGGCACAAGGTACCCCATCTCAGGCCAGTGAGGCCCAGGCATCTCTATTATATCCTCATTGTAGATTTGGTATATAGTTGCACCTCTAACCTAGCCATATTTAGAGAAAATTTCCTTTAGGTGATGTCGCTACTGGGGCTAATAAGGTTTCAATAGTTGCACCTCTAACCTAGCCAAAGAGCGTTACTTTGAGTAGCGACACTAGCCAAAATCGTCTGTATACTTTTGTCAATAGTCAAGAATTTGAGGCTTCACTTGATGTTTTCACTAGTATGTTACAACTCTTATCTCATGATGAGCATTGCTTACTAGATCTGGGGTCTACTCTTTCTTATATAATCCTTTATGTGGCTATTCATTTTGGTTTTGGTCCTGAGTATATTTATGATCCGTTTTCTATGTCTACCCTAGTGGTTAGCTTTGTTGCTGCTAGAAAAGTCTAAGGGATTATGTTGTAACTATCAATGAAAAGCATACATTAGTGGATTTGATAATGTTGGAGATGCTATTCTTTAACATCATTTTAGGGATAGATTGGCTCTATTCATGCTATGCATCTCATGATTATAGAATCCGAAGGGTCATGTTCCGATTCCTGAATGAACCAGTGATTAAGTGAGAAGGTAGTTCTTTAGCACTTAAGGGAAGGTTCATTTCTTATCTAAGAGCTCAGAAATTGATCTCTAAAAGGTAACTATATCATTTAGTTTGGGTTAAGGATTCTAATTCTAATGTCCCTTCTTTGAAATCTATCCTTATAGTCAATGAGCTTCTTGAAGTGTTCCCTAATGATCTTCCTGGTATTCCTCCTAATAGGGAAACAGATTTTGAGATTTACCATCTTCCAAATTTTTATCCTATCTCTATCCCTTCCTACAAAATGGCTCTGACTAAGTTTAAAGAGCATAAGGTGCAGTTTATAGATCTTTTTAATAAAGGTTTTATTCTCCCTAGTATTCTTTGTGTGGTGCTCCTATTGAAACACCCTGGTTTTTGGACCTTAGAAAATTTACTAGAAGTCTGTTTTCTTGACCTAATAAGACTCATGGGCATGAGTCATATGGTGGGCACAAATGGTGTAGTCTAGTCGTATGCTGACCAGTGTTGGTTGGTGGGATGAATTTTGCTAACTCGAATGGGTATGACTTGTATGGTAGGAGTCATATGGTTGAATACAGATTATTTAGTTCCTTCACTTAACCTTAATCTTGGTAACTTAAGGTTAGATTTGAGTACGAGTGGGTCGTAAGCCAGGGTACTAGTCGTAGCCAGGACTCATTTGGTAAATGGTTTTCAATCCATTTATGTTTCTATCTTTCTAGGAATACGAGCGTAGGGTATGTACTATATGTTGTCAATACAACTTGGGTAGGATGAGTCATACAATGGACAGTGTTATGCCCAAGAGTTAAGGCTTAGGATACGAGTGGTGGCCAACACTTGTATCAAAGGGTATGACTTGTGATGGTCAGTTGTACCCCTATGATGGGATTTCCTGCAACTTAAGTAGGGGTATACTAGACATTTCCTAGTTACCCTAATAAGGTCCCACGACTTATAACTCTCTTGAGATGTTATTTACCCTATTACTCTATTCATTAACACTTAGAAACTCTTCCTAAACACTCTATAATTCTCAAAAGCTTTCAACTAGAGGACTAATTTTGGGGATTGTGGTGGTGGTTCTCTCCATCTACTTGGTCAATTAAGGCATGTTCTCTTCCCTCATTGTTAGTCCAACTAAAGGCATGGTCTTATACAATGTTTTTACGATTTAAAGGTTATATGATTTTTGGTTTTAAAATATGATTTGGGGGTTTTTGTTATAAATGCTTGTTTATGGAAAAAACCTTCAAGTATAGTCAGTATGACGATACCACTACTAATGGCCTTGGTTAATAAATGGTAAAAGGGATGGTTGGTTTGTTGGTAATGGTTTTAATTAGGAAATAAGGGCAGGGTGTGTAGCTAAGCCGTAGAAGGTGGAAGTCCCAGAGCGAGACCAAAACTAGAAACTCATATTTGCCGATGTGATTTTTGGACTTAGTGATCGTGCGGATAATGTCACACTATATTTTTGAGGATGTACTAGTCATCTCAGGTTTTCTTCCCTTGTCATGCGGCTTCACTCATTGGGGCTTTTTCATAAGGGGTAGTTGAACCCATATAGCCTGTGGGTGGTTTAGGATAGCAAAGCCATACAACCCAGGTAAAGTTTTTAATGGAATGCTAAACTTGATTCCCTTTCCCGACATGGTTATATATAGATGTATGGTTGTGTGTATATAGATGGTTTTACTTGGTTTTGTAATTGGTATTATTTTATCCTTCTCCTGTGTTATGCTAGTGATCGCTCACTAACCTATCTTTAAGTTAGGTTGGGTAATGGTGGTACTTGAGATGCCTATAACAACAATGCCCGCAGTTGAGTCATGTCAAGTTGGTATCATAGCTTTAGGTTCATGGTTAATTATGAGTCCACAAAGCTATGTTGAGTATAGTTTCTTTTAGGGGTGTGTAGTACGCCACACTCATAAGAGAGAGGATACAATGCATTTAGGAATGTTTCACTTTCTTAGTATTCTATTTTCAATCTTGGAGTCTAAATTCGAGAATTCTTCTCTAATCCTTGGTTGTTAAGTTTTTAGATCATACATCTGTAATGCCAAAAGAGTATACCCTAGATACCACATGGTGCTTACAATCATAAGTTACCTCAATCTAACCCATGAGTTGGTACCTGCTGTGAGTATTGAACAAACTGATAATAAAGGGTACATATGTGAGGAAAAAAATACTGGATACTCTATAAGGTTTAATAATTTAAAAATATCTCTAAACTAATATGGTTAAAAAATAAATATCTGAAAACAATACTATAAAGACTTCCAATAACAACTGATAACTCACTAACTGTATGAAAGTTTTTGAAAGCCTCTAACTGACTATTTGTGGAGTTGATGGGACAAGTCCCCAACTAACTCTGGTTGACTACTGAACTAAAACATTTAAATAAACGATCCTTAGAATATGAGGACTCACCATTTGTGTTGTTTCTAGTGCATTGGGATGTCTAGGTGCAGTCGGGAACTTGAGTGTTTGAACCTATGATATGAGATATCATAGTACAAGAAACGAGTATGTGGTCATTACTTTGAATGTGTTGGTATGCTAAATGAGGTTAGGCTGTTATGCATGACTCATATGTATCAGTAATAACTGACTAAATAAATAGCATGAGATGACTGATGTATCGTATGTGAGGAAGTTGTAAAATTTGAGTTACATGACCAATTATATGACATGATATTAGGATAGTCTATAAACTGAAATACTGAAATACTGATACTGAACAACTAATAATTGTATGCCATGGTCAAGCAAGCCTAAAACTAAACTCTGAACTGAATATTTGACTGAGACTATGGGAGCTATTATCTAAATGATATGCCCCAATAAGAGCTAATTATGGTCTAAACTGTGAACCCAGTTAGTTGGGTGTTATTACAATGCCATGAGTACTAACACTGGCTGCGTGGATCCACTGAAATAAAGTCTCGATGGACTAAAGATTCATCGTCTACTGGAAGGTGCTCTAGTAAGATATATGTCAACCCTTAACTGGCAGGTTAACATCTTTAACCTACGCTGGCTATGTAGTTCTGGAATGCAGGGACTTCTACTAAAGGTCACACCCTTAACTGGAAAATGAACCACCATCCCTGGGTTCGCTCGATGCTAAATCCTATTTCCAACTAAACTGACTTGGAATACAGAACTAATCTAAACTTGATTGATGGGATAATTGACTAAACTAATAATACTCATATATGCCTAAAAACCATTCTGAAAGTAGTAAAGAGCTTAATTTCATATATTCATAACCCCCAAGACTCGATAACATTAATAGTAAAAGCATACCAATTCTTTAAAAGAAAAATAAGTAGTCATTGATCAAAATTCATCTCTTAGGCATTTCATCAAACACTTGAAATTCATGAACATAGGCTTGGGAATAATAGAAAAATGTGGGAATAACAGAATGATAACACTACAAACATACATTGGGGGATTTAACATGGAATTCATGTTTCATATGTGTAAAGGCTACTTTTCAACTAAAAACACTTTTAAATATCATGCATAATTAAAATTCCCTAAAACTTTATGAAATTAACTCATTGTAAACATGTGAATTCATGATTTAGAACACAAAAATAGATACTTGGACTCCATGGGTGAAAAGGAACCATGGATGTACATTTAACATACCCTAAGGCTTTAACCTTGCAATAGAATTGACGTTCTTGATCATTCTTGGGTAGTGAAGCTTGAATTCTTGAGTTTTCTTGAAGAAATAATGGTTGAAATTAATGAATTTGGGTGATGGCTAGGGTTTATTTTAAAGAGGAATTGTGGAAATAGGAGAGATAATGTCTTAACTGATTATAAATCCTGTGTTTTTACAGATTGGGGCATGGGAAAAAACCTGAATGCCCTTGGGAAATTTAAATTTGTAATTGGAATGCTGATTGATCCCTTGGTGTGATACGCCAAGGCCTCCATCACTATTCCATCACAACACACCATAATCGCGGTGACTTACTATTTTGGGAATCCAAACGTGGTCAAACCTGGTCCAAAAATACAAAACATACCCGAGACATGCTACTTACACCCTTGAACATGAATTAACTTAAAAACCATCATCTCAGGTTTGGGAAGGTCTCTTTAAAAATCATCGAAATTAAGAGGCTAAAAATAAAACTAAGTCTACAACACTTAACAAAATTTTCAGGTTCTAAGCCCCCTTTAAATGCACTATGGGCTGAATTAAGCTAAAAAATATGGGGTATTACAACCTCGATGATCTGAAACATAAGGAAATCCTTTGGTCCCATTGGGGGACAAAGTATATGAGGGTACGTTCTACGTTTGGAGTTCTTCTTTGATCTCAGGGTCCTATCCCCGATAGTTCGAAAATTACTCTGGTTTCTACTACTCCTCTTTAGGGTAAGGTGATTAATGCAGAATTCAGTCAGTCTATTCATACTATTGCTAAATTGGTTGCTGCTCAAGATGAGTGGGATGTGTCTGGTGGGTTGTCTATTGAGGCCACAAGGATTGGTCAGTTTATAAATTTAAATCCTCCTACTTTTATTCGTGTGAAGGTCGAGGATGATCCTCAAGGTTTCTTGGATGAAATGGAGAAGATATTCAGGGTGATGCACGCCACTAATATGGAAGGTGTAAACTTTGCAGCTTATCAGCTCAAGGATGTTGTGTACTAATAGTACGAAGAATGGGATAGGGCTAGAGGTAAAGTGGAAGAGATGTCCTTATGGGATGCCTTCTTTAGTGTTTCTCTAAATGATTTCTTTCCTCAAGAGTTGAGAGAAGAGAAGATGGAGGAGTTTGTGAATCTTAAGCAAAAGAGAATGTCTGTCAAGGAATATGAAATTTCATCAGCTTTCAAGGCATACTCCTAATTTGGTGGCTGACATGATAGTGAGAATAAGAAAGTTTATTTCTAAATTGAATAGGGAATTGATCTTAGAAAGCAAGAATTCTTTATATGGGCATTTCTAGGTTGAATATTTATATGTAGTAGGTAGAGGATGAGAAGATAAAATAGGTGAAGTTTAGAGACTGGCAGGGTAAGAGGAGTAGGTTTTTAAATTAGGGAGGTGCTCAATCTTAGGGTAGTCAAGATGGAGGTAAATGGCTGAAAAACAAGTAGGGGAGTTCTAGTTCCTTCTCTACTACTCGCACTCTTTACCCGAGGTAGCCAGGTGATAGGTGTCAGTAAGGTGGTGATAATTTATGGGCACAGGGTGCCGAATCTCAGGTGTATAGGGTTCAGTTGGTTTTTGTATGCCCTCACGATGAAGGGAGGGACAAATGCTTTAAGTGTCGCTAGGCAGGCTATCATCTTAGGGAATGTCTAGTTAATAAGGTTGCTACGAGAGTAAATAAGGTACCGGTGGCTTCATTTTCTTCTCGCGCACCCAATGGCGTCAAGTCTACATCTATTACTGTATCTGGTTTTAATGTTAGGTAAAACAGGCTGTATGCTTTGCGTTCCACAGGAATTCGAGGCAACGCCTGATATCACTACTTGTATGTTACAACTATGTTGTTATGATGTGTATTTTCTTCTTGATCCAGTGTCCACTCTTTATTATATGACCCCATTTATAGCTGTATGTATTGTTTTTGATCCTGAGGTTGTTTAGGTTTCTTTTTTTATTTCAACCTCGGTAGGTGACTCAATTATTACTAAGAGAGTCTATAGGGAGGGGTGGTATCTATTGGTTGTAGATAGACTTTGGTGGATTTGTGTGAACTTCATATGATGAATTTTGATATTATTCTAGGGATGGATTGGTTACACTCTAGGTTCCCTAGTAAACCTTTTATAGAGTAGGAGGGTGAATCCTTAGCTTCTAAGGGTAGGTTTATTTCTTATCTTAGAGCTCAAAGGTTAATCCTTAAAGTTTTTCTTTATCCCTTTGTTTGGGTTAAAGATTCTAACTCAAAGAGCCCATTTTTTTATTCAGCTTCGATAGTAAATGAGTTCCCTGAGGTCTTTCTGTATGATCTTCCTGGTGTTCCTCTTGATAGGGAAATAGAGTTTAGTATTGACTTGGTTCTAGATACTCGTCCAATATATATTCTTCCTTATAGAATGGCTCCTGCTAAGTTGAGAGAACTCAAGGAGTAACTTAAAGATCTTCTGGATAAGTTGTTTATTCATCTTAGTATATCTCCATTGAGTGCACCGGTGTTGCTCGTGCACAAGAATGATGGTTCCCTTCAGATATGCATTTATTATAGGTAGTTAAATAAGGTAAAGATCAAGAACAAATATCCTCTTCCACGGATAGATGACTTGTTTGATAAGTTGTAGGGTGCCAATTTTTTTTCTAAGATAGATCTTCGATTAGGGTATCATCAATAAAAGATTAGGGAGGTGGATATCCCTAAGATAGCTTTTCGTACTCAGTATGGGCACTTTGAATTCTTGGTGATATCATTCGGTTTGACTAATGCCCCAGAGGAATTTATGGACTTGATGAACAAGGTTTTTAGGTAGTTCTTGGATCCTTGTGTCATTGTGTTTATGGATGACATTCTCATTTATTCAAAAAGTGAGATGGATCATGCTAATCACCTCTATATGGTATTGCAGACCTTAAAGGAACAACAACTGTATGCCAAGTTCTCCAAGTGTGACTTTTGGTTGAAAGCAGTGACCTTTCTTGGTCATATTATTTTTAGCGATGGGATCATGGTGGATTCGTAAAATGTGGCTTAGTTAAAAGGTGTCATAGACCCATGACTCCACCCAACGTTAGAAGTATCTTGGGCTTGGCTGGGTATTATAGGCGGTTTGTGGAAGACTTTCATTGTCTACTCCTTTGACTAAGTTGACTAAGAAGAAGGTTAAGTTTTCTTGGTTAGATTCTTGTGAGGGGAGTTTTGAGAATTTGAAAGACAAGCTAAATTTAGCTCTAATTCTGACTTTACTAGAAGGTAATGATGGTTTTGTGGTCAATTATGATGCATCTCGGGTAGTTCTTGGTTGTGTTTTGATGTAGCATAGGAGGGTGATTGCCTATGCTTCCAGCGAGTTAAAGGTACATGAGAGGAATTATCCTATTTATGATTTGGGGCTGTTGGCGATGGTTTTTGCTTTAAAAATATGGCAACATTATTTGTATGGTGTACACATGGACATATTTTCTAATCATAAGAGTCTACAGTATATGTTCACTCCGAAGGAGCTCAATCTCTGGCAGATGAGATAGAATAAGCTTCTCAAGGGCTATGATATGAGTCTTCACAATCACCTAAGTAAGGTTAGCATGGTTGTTGATGCTCTTAGCAAGTTGTCCATAGGTATTTTATCTTATTTGGAGAAATAAAAGCGGTAAATCATGAAAGATATTCATAGCTTGGCTAATCTTGGAGTTCTCCTCTTGGACTCTAATGATAGAGGGGTAATGGTATAGGAAGTGGTTTGATTGTCTCTTGATGCAGAGATTAAGGAGAAGTAAGTGCTAGATCTTATCTTGATGAAAATTAAGGGTTATGTTTATGAGAAAATGGTGATGGTGTTTGAGATTAGTGGTGATGGTACTTTACGGTACCAAGGGAGGTTGTGTGTACCTAATGTCGACGGTTTGCAATAAAAGATTTAGGCTAAGGTGCATGAGTTGCTCTATGTTGCTCATCCCAGTTCCACAAAGATATATCATTATCTCTAGGAGGTTTATTTGTTGAATGGTATAAAAAGGGATGTGGTTGGTTATGTGGCCAAGTGCTTGGTGTGTTAACAAGTTAAGGTTGAGCACATGAGACCTGGTGGGTTGTATCAAGAGAATTTTTTGCCTGAATTAAAATGGGAGGTAATCAATATGTCTTTCGGTACTTGTCTTCCTCGGTCTCAGAATAAATATGATTCTATTTGGGTCATCATTGATAGGATGACGAAGTCTACTCATTTCTTGCAAGTGATGACTACTTTTTTGACAAAGGATTATGCGAAGTTATATCTTTAGGAGATTATGAAGCTGCATGGGGTACCTATTTTGAATATCTCTAATCATGGTACGCAGTTCTCATCCTATTTTTGGTGGTCTTTCATAAGAAATTGGGTACTAAGGTTAATCTGAGTACTGCTTTTAATCCTCAAATGGATGGGCAAGCATAAAGAACTATTCAGACATTGGAGGATATGCTTCGAGCATGTGTGGTTGATTATGGTGGCTGTTGGGCTGAGCATTTGCTTTTGGTAGAGTTTGCTTACAACAATAGCTATCATTCTAGTATTAGTATAGCTCTTTTTGATACAATGTATGGTAGGAGGTGTAGATCTCCCACTGGTTGGTTTGATCTTGATGAGGTGGATATGTTCGGTCTTGATTTGGTCTATCACGCTAGATTTGGGATAGGATTAAGGCTTCCCAAAGTTGCCAAAAGTCCTATGTGGATGTTAGGCATAGAGACTTGGAGTTTGAGGTTGGGGATAAGGTATTCCTCAAGGTATCTCCCATGAAGGGAGTAATGTTGTTTGACAAAAAAGGGAAGCTCAGTCCTTGGTATATTGGTCCCAATGTGGTTATACAGAAAGTTCGAAATGATGCTTATGAATTAGAGTTTCCTTCTAGTTTGAATTCTATTTATCTGTTATTTCATGTCTCCATGCTAAGGAAGTGTCTTGGTGATCCTTCTTTAATTATTCTTTTGAAAGGGTTAGGTATCTCCGACTCTTGGTCTAATGAATAGGTCCTGGTTAAGATCTTGGATAGGTAGGTTCATCGGTTGCAAACCAAGGACGTGGCTTCAGTTAAGGTTCTGATGCGGAGCCATAAGGTGGAAGAAGTTGCACGGGAAGCGGAGAAGGACATGAAATCTAAGTATCCAAATATGTTTTTTTCTACGAGGATTCATACGAAAGGTATATGTCTTCAATACATCCTTATTTTCTGAGTTCATAAAAGGAAAGATTAATATCCTTTCTTCTATATTTTCAAACTTTTTAAAGATTGAAAATATATTTGATAATGGAAATAACTTGTGCGTGTAGCTACCCCTACCTTGCCTAACATTTAGGGAGAATGTTCCTAGTGGGGGAGACTGAAACACCCTGGTTTTTGAACCTTAGAAAATTTCCTAGAATTTTGTTCTCTGGACCCAATACGACTCATGGGTACGAGCCGTATATTGAGGTATGAATGGTGGTCAAGTCATATTCTTGCCAGTGCTGGTTGGTGGGATTAATATTGGTCACTGGAATGGGTACGACTTATATAGTAAGAGTCATATGGTCGGATAGGGATCATTACGTTCCTTCACTTAACCTTAGTCTTGGTAACTTAAGGTTGGATCTGGGTACGTGTGGCTCACCAAGAGCCATAAGCCAGGGTACGAGTCGTACCTAGGACTCGTATGATGGACAGTGTTCAAACCATTTGTGTTTCTATCTTGCTAGGTATACGGGCGAAGGGTACGAATCGTATGTTTTCAATATGACTTGGGTAGGATGAGTAATGCACTGGACATTGTTGGGCCCAAGGGTTAAGGCTTAGGATATGAGTGGTGGGTACTATTCATATCCAAGGGTATGACACGTGTGGGTCAATCGTACCCCTATGATAAGATTTTGTGCAACTTAAGTGGGGCTATTTTTGATATTTCCCCAGTTACCCTAATAAGGTCCCGTGATTTCTAACTCTCTGGAAGGTTATTTACCCTATTATTCTATTCATTAACACTTAGAAACTCTTCCTAAACATTTAATAATTCTCTCAAAAGCTTTTGGGCAGGTAAGCTAGGGTTTTAACTTGAGGACTAATTTTAGGGATCTTGTTGGTGGTTTTAATACACCATACTTTTCCTAGCTTGAAATAGTGTCAAGAATATTAGAAACTTTGTTTGAAAGATGAATCCACTTTTTTACATATGGTATTTTTAATATTTTCACTTTTTATCATGTGGGAAATTGAATTAGCGTTCCAACGATACCAATTCCATCAAAATTCAACATCGGAGGAGAAAGTTATGGCCAAAATATAGAAAGTAGTAAAAACTACCCAGGTGAGGCCGATGGACCGTCGGACTAGCGACGGACCGTCGCCCATGACCGTCGCATGGGAAACAGTGAGGCCACCTTCTAGATAAGGTGCGACGGGCAGGTTGATGGACCGTCGAACTTACGATGGACCGTTGCCCAGGCTGTCGTTACTTAGGTAGTAAGCACCTTCCCTGGTCCACGTACGACGATCGAAATGATGAACCATCACTCTAGCGATGGACCATCGCACGAGCTATCGCAGGTCCTGATTTAGCAAATTATAGCCATTTTTATGAGGGTATTTTGGTCATTTACAACCCACCTATATATATACACAATTATATCCGATTTCAGTCATTTGGTTCATTATTACTTCACAACCAATATTAGGGTTTCTCTCTAACATTAATCTCCAAGAACAAAATCCAATCTTTTTCAACAACTAAGGGATTTTCAATTCTTCAAGTTCAAGAACATCAAGAATCTTAACCCAGGTATGCATAGTATTCATTCATGGACTCATTTCGTCCATGAAGTCCAAGAATCCCTTTTCCAACTTCAAGTTACGGGTTTCTTTATGATTTCATGATTGGGTTTTTCTTGTTCATGTTGATAAATGAGAAATTAAATTCTACTCCATGTTAGATGATAATTTCTATGTGGGTTTAATTATTATAGATATATATTCATACAAACCTATGACTAAATGCTTGAATGATGAAATTAGAATGCGACCATGATGTTTAATTGTTGTACAATTATGTTTACATGTACCATGCCTACAATATGTTTTACTTAATGCCTAAATGAAGGAAAAGTGCCTAACTAGCATGTTGTCATGAAATCCCTATGTATTTACAAGCTTATGCCTATCTCACGTTTGATGAAATACTTCAGTAAATGCATTATGGTGATTATTATTTATTTAAGAAAGTCATGCTTTGTCAGTTTCCTTCTATCAAGTCCTGGGGGTACTTGTACCCGAAACATTAGATGTGTCCCTAGATCCATGTAATATTTTCACGATACCCTCAGTCAAGCTATGAATCCTTAGACTTCAGATAATTTTATGACTTAGGAAATCTCCATGATCTTATGAACTCAGTCAGTTGTCAGATAGTATTCCATCAGTCAATGAAATTCTGTAACTCAGCTCATGTTCAGTTCAGTAAATTATGTTCAGTGTCTATTCAGATGGGAGTAGAAATTAGCACCGAGTGAACCCAAGGATGGGAACTCACTTGTTATATGAGGGTGTGATTCGTAAAACCAATCCTTGCATTCCAAAACTATGTAGCCAACATAGGTTGAGACATCATAGCCTGCTATATGAGGGTAGATAAGGTGGTTTAGCCTGCTTTATAAGGGTTCCCACCATTCTCACTAGAGTTACCTGTTATATTAGGGTTACTCACACGTTGTCCAATCAGTGGTACAGTATTAACACCTTTTTAATCAGGGTATAGATTAGACCCTAGCTCAGCTATTATAGCATATTTGGGGCATATCAGTTAGATGACTTCTTCCCACAGTTTTAGTATCAGTATCAGTCAAGAACTCAGATAGTTCTTCAGATTTCATGACTGTCAGATACAGTCAACTCAAATACAATACAGAACGCAGCTAGTTCCATCAAATTCAGGACTATCAGATACAGTCACTTATGTTATCAGTTATCAGTATGTCATGTTATCGATTTTCAGATTCAGTAATCATGTTATCACGGTATCAATGTCAGTTTTTATGTCTCATGTATGTACTCTCACACTTATGATAGTCAGTCTGCTATTATATTTGTTCATGCATATGAACCCCATGCATTCAGCTTACCTCACATGCATACCAGTACATTCAAAGTACTGACACATTTGCGCTATGGTGTCGTTCAGAGACATGAGTTCCAGAGCATTAGTAGATTCTAGTCTTAGCAGTCGGAGTTAGGAGTGAGTCCTCATCTTTTGAGGACACGATTATTATTTTATTAGCTCATTAATTAGTTTATTAGTTGGAGTTAGTTGGGGACATGTCCCATCAACTCCTTATTTAGACAGTCATGTTTAAAGGGTTTTCAGACTACAGTGTGTTCAGATAGCTTATTTTAGTTTTTTTTTGGGTAATTCATACCCTATCCATATGTTATGACTTATCAAACTTATGTTACAGTTTTGAACCTTATGGCCTTTCATTTCATGCTTCCGCATTATATAGTATGTATGCAGTATACAAGTATAGATATCAGTCATGGGTTGGCTTATGGTCCTTCGGAGTCATAGGCATCGTATAACATTCTGGGTAGCAGATTCAAGGAGTTATAGTGGTTTTCTCTATCTACTTGGTCAATTAAGGCATGTTCTCTTCCTTTATTGTTTGTTCCAAATAATGTCATGGTTTTATACAATGTTTTTATGATTTAAATGTTGTATGATTTTGGATTTTTAAATATGATTTGGGCGTTTTGGTTATAAATGATTGGTTATAATTTTCCCATGCTTTAACTATTCTTTTATATGCATTAATGGTGGTTTTGGATAATTGGTTGCATGGGAATGGTTCTTTGGTAATGTACTTTGGTTTTGGAAATGCTATGCCCCCAATGTATTTGATAAAATGCCTTTAATAATGTTTTCTCTATAATATTTGTTTTTCAATGAAATTTATGCATGGTTTAAACTTGGTAATGGAATGCTAAATGGTATGACGATACCTATAGTGTGCCTTAGTGGTAAATTCCTTAGTTAAATTGATGGGTTATGTGAAACTTTTTTTTATTGTGTTTAATGGGGTTATGTAGTTAATCCCTGAAACTGGAGGTCCCGAAGGACCGATATTGAATACTCATATTTTTGTCATGATAATTGATCTCAATGACCATATGCATGGTTCACACTATTGAAATTTACTTGTATCCCAAATTAATGTAAGGTCGGGGCATTCGCTGGTCTATATTGATAACTCTTGTTCGCACGGCTAACACGAACTAGGGACTTTTAAGTGCTGGGATTGGAATTCATATAGCTCATGGATGCCTTTTTAAAATAGGTAAGCCACATAGTCCAAGCTAATATTTTACTTTCATGCTAAGCCTTGTTCCCTATTCCAACATGTTATATATATGTATATAATTGTGTGCATTGGTTTTGAATGATTTTGAACTAATTTAATAATGGCATTACTTTATCCCTTCCCTGAGTTACATACTAGCGCTAACACTGCTAATCTTCTCTGGATGTTATATCCTCTTATAATACAAGAACTAGAGATACTTCTACTTTTTTTGTATTGTAAGAGGTGATTTTTGACTATTTGTGAGTCAGCTTGAAGTGGTGAGCCTTTTTCTTCCAAAGGGTTGTTACTTCTTAGTTTATTTTGTGTCATATACTATTTTTCTTGGTTTCTTTTGGCTATCGTCATAGGTATGTATCAACTTAGATCGATTTTGGTCTATTTAGAGGATTTGTGGATTACTGTAGAATAGGATATTAATGAAATTCTAAAATTCCCTTCGAAGTTACCTATCTTATTATATGTTTGGAACTTACCATCTCTTGTTATATGTTTAGAATTCATCCGCTACTAATTTTATAATGTTCTTTTTGATTAGGAATAGGAGGTGGTCTCTGATCCTCGGTGGACTTAAGATACCAATCACGACCAGGACATGGTTTGGATCATGACAAATTGGTATCAGAGCCCCAGTTACATGGTAAATTGGGTGTCCATAAAGCAGTAAAATTAGATTCTCTATTATAGGTGTATAGCGTGACAAACTTATAAGGGAGAGGATACGAGCCATTTAGGAATGTTTCCCTTTCTTGTGTTCTACTTTTGGGCTGTAGAGTCTAGGATGTTGAAATCTTCTTTAATCCCCATTTTTTTGCATTTTAGATCATGTCTTCCAGAAGATATGATGCTTATGGAAAGTCTTTTGTCCCACCTATGGACAATGTCAATGGAAATCATACTGCTTATGTGGTATAGACCTGGTCTAGTATCCCTACTAGTCCTCATCGAGGTCCTCGGGCTGATGATACTCTTGCCTCATTGCCTTAGCGTGTTATATCTAATACTAAGTTTTGCTAGTTGATTCATTTGCTTACTCAGTTGGTAGACTCACAGTCACACCAGTCTGAGTGTATTACTTCAGTTACTCCTTCTTCTAAGGCCACAAGTGTAATCCAGTTGATGAGGTTGAGTTCTCCGACTTTTACTAGTTCCAAAGTTGACAAGAATCCTCAAGGGTTCATAGATAAAATAGAAAAGAATTTCTAAGTGATGCATACTTCGGACTCAGAGGGTATGGAATTCGTCACATACCAACTGAAGGACTTGGCATAGTAGTGGTACGATGAGTGGGAGAAATTGAGAGGGGATCATTTTAAATCGGTATTATGGGATATGTTTTCTTATGCTTTTATTGATTTCTTCTTTCCTCATGATTTCATGGAGGTAAAGGCCGAGGAGTTCATAAATTTGAGACAAGGTAAAATAATTATGAAGGAGTATGCCTTAAAGTTTCTTCAGTAGTCTCGTTATGCTCCATTGTTGATGTTTTCTATGAGGGTTAAGGTAAGGAAATTAACTTCGAGCTTGTCCTGATACTGGTGTTAGATTGCAAGGCCGACTTACTAAATAATGACATAGATATCTCTAGACTTGTGGTGTATATATAGCAGGTTGAAGATAAAAAGAAGAAGGAATTCAAACTAAGGGACAGGCAGAGTAAGAAATTCGGGTATTCTGAGCCAGGAAGAGGCCAGCAGAATAGTGGTAGAGATGGCAGGCAGTGGTCTAAGAATAAGTTGGGAAATTTTGGTTATTACTTAACGATGAGTTCTCCATATCCTAAGTCATTTGGTGACCACCGCTTTCATAGAAATAAGGGGTTTAAGGCACAAGGTGCCCAATCTCAGTCTAGTGGGGCCTAGTTATCTCTATTATATCCTCCTTGCAGATGTTGTAGATAGTTGCACAATTGTTTTTTTGAAGAGAGGAGGAATAAGTGTTTCAGATGTGGCCAATATAGCCATATTCAAAGAAATTACCCTTTAGGTAATGTCTCTACAAGAGCTAATAAGGTTTGTATAGCTACGTCTTTAACTTCAGCACTAAAGGGTGTTTCTTTTGGTAGCGGTACTAGCCGAACTCATCTATTAGCTTTTTTCAATCGTTAGGAATTTGAGGCTTCTGCTAATGTTATCACTGGTATGTTACAGCTCTTATCTCGTGATGCATATTTCTTTCTTGATTCGGGGCCTAATTATTCTTCTATGACCCTTTATGTGACTATTCTTTTTTGGTTTTGGTCTTGAGTATATTTTTGATCCCTTTTCTATGTCAACCCTGGTGGGTGACTCTGTTGTTGCTAGAAAAGTCTAAGGGGTTGTGTGGTAATCAGATATTGGTGGATCTAATAATGTTGGAGATGTTATTCTTTAATGTTATTTTAGGGATGGATTGGCTCCATTCATGTTATGTGTCTCTTGATTATAGAACTTGAAGGGTCAGTTTCAGATTCCTGAATGAACCAGTGATTGAGTAGGAAGGTAGTTCTTTAGCACTTAAGGAGAGGTTTATTTCTTATCTAAGAGCTCAGAAATCTCTAGAGGGTGACTATATCATCTAGTTCGGGTTAAGTATTCTAAATTTGAGGTCCCTTCTTTCAAATTTATCCTTATAGATAATAAGTTTCTTGAAGTGTTCCCTAAAGATCTTCCTAGTATTTCTCCTAATAGGGAAACAGATTTTTGGATTTACCTTTTCCCAGATACCCATCCTATCTCTATCCCTCCTTACAAAATGGCTCCGACTAAGTTTAAAGAGCTTAAGGAGCAATTAAAAGATCTTCTTAATAAGGGTTTTATTCGCCCTAGTATTTCTTCGTGCGATGCTCCTAGTTGAAATACCCTGGTTTCTTGACCTTAGATAATTTCCTGGAATTCTAGTCTTTGGACCCAATATGACTCATGGGTATGATTCATATGTTCGGGTACGAATGGTGTGGTCTAGTCATATGATAACCAGTGTTGGTTGGTGGAATGGATTTTTGTTGCTGAAATGGATACGACTTATAAGGTACGAGTTGTATGGTCAGATACGGATCATCTAGTTCCTTTATTTAACCTTAAGCTAGGTAATTTAAGGTTAAATCTGAGTATAAGTAGCTCACAAGAATCCATAAGCTAAGGTACGAGTTGTACCCAGGCGTCATATGATGGACAGTGTTCAAATCATCTGTGTTTTTATCTTGCCAGGAATACGGGCGATGGGTACAGATTGAATGTTGTCAATATGACTTGGCTAAGATTATTCATACACTGAATAGTGTTGGCCCCAAGGGTTAAGGCTTAGGATATGAGTGATGGGTACCACTCGTATCGAAGGGTACGACTCATAAAGGTTAGTCGTACCCCTATGATGGGATTTCATGCAACTTAACTAGGGGTATTCTGGATATTTCCTCACTTACCCTAATAAGGTCCCGCGACTTATAACTCTCTTGAGAGGTTATTTACCTAATTATTCTATTCATTAAAACTTAGAAACTCTTATTAAACACTCTATAATTCTCTCTAAGGCTTTAGAGAAAAAAAGCTAGGTTTTCAACTAGAGGACTAATTTTGGGGATCTTTTTAGTGGTTCTCTCTGTCTACTTGGTAAATTAAGGCATGTTCTCTTCCCTCATTATTAATTCCAATAAAAGGTGGTTTTATACAGTGTTTTTATGCCTTAAATGTTATATGATTTGGGGTTTTTAAATATAATTTGAGGGTTTTCATAAAAATGCTTGGTTATGATGTTCTCATATTTTAATTATGCTTTTATATGAATTAATGGTGGTTTTGGCTAATTGGTTTTTTGGGAATGGTTCTTTGATAATAGACTTTGGTTTTGGATATACTATGCCCCTAATGTGTTTGATAAAATGCCTTTAACAATGTTTTTACTATAATATTAGTTTTTCAATGGAATTTTTGCATGGGTATAAACTTGGTAATAGAACCCTAAATGGTATGAATAGTTCAAATGGTTTTTAATGGATTGGAAAGCCCTTGGTGGTCTGGCCATAGTTTTGGTTAATTGGAATTCATAAAGGGAAACATATATATGGCTGGTTAGGTACAAAACTTGCAAGTATAGTCGGTATGATGATACCACTACTAATGGATAAATGGTAAAAGGATTGGGTGGTTTCTTGGTAATTGTAATGCCCCGAAGTTTTCCTATCTAAATTCTTATAGATTCATCCAAAAATCGATACTCGATGAAGGAGTTATGGTTAATTTATTTCCTAGTTGTAAAACACCATCATTCCTGTCCTTGGCTGTGATGCCTCAAAAAAATTTTCCGTTAAGATCTCAGACGAAAATATGTTCAATTCTGTTCTTTATCATAATTAATAATTTTTCTGTGTGGAATTTCTGGATATGCAATCCTTCATCGCGTAGAGCATCGAATAAGTTTTCCAACGATATGTGAATCATCAAAAACGGACACTCGAGCGATGAGTTATGATCATTCCGATCTAACTGTGAATAGTGGTGAACAATAAATGTGCAGGAAAAAAATACTGAGGCCAGGCGAATTTTAGGGTCAACTTCAAACAATCATAAATCCTTGTACATAATAATCTGGGTGAGCTACTATATATGACCAGAAAGCTCTAAAAGTCCTCTTTCCAATGAAATTGGTTTCATCCAATTCAGCCATCGGAGGAAAAGGTTATGGTTGATCTACTTCAGCCTATCAAAACAGTCCACCAAAGAACAGATTTGACATTATTTGATTTGTAAGAGTATTTTGGTCATTCCCACTCCAATCCATCCAGGTAAACCATGGATTTAAGTCCATTAAGAGCATTCAATAGCACATTTTTCTCCGAAATTTCCTAAGGCTCAAACCCCAACCCTACTACTCCAAATTTTATCCTTCTATGTCTCTTGATTGAACCGTAGAAATTTCAAATTGATTTGAGAATCGAGTTGATCATGTTAAGGGCTTTGAGAAGCACCCTTTATTTTTGTGAATAAAGTTCCAGAGTCGGAAGTTCATATTCATCTTCTATTTTTAGGTATGTGGGGGTTTGAACAAGCTTATCCTTTCGATCTTGTGCCCAGTATTTTTGTTGAATTACATAAACATGAGATTTAACATGTTTTACCATGAATTGGAAATATGGTTTTATATCTTGCATTATTGTCCATGAGCTATGGGATTATGTCATCCGATATGTGTATGATGTTGAGATGGAATTATGCCCAAAAATTATTTGATTATGAGAGTATGATGATTTAATTTGTTAAGCCTTGATTTATACTATCATTCTACTATTTTCTTATTATGAATTTATAATTGATATTGGAAATTCTATATCCCTACTATGGGTTGATGTCTCAAGTACCTTTAAATGAGAGTTGGATGGCCAATTGAGAAATGTTGATATTGAAGTTGCAATGAGTCTTGGTATTTTTTGGATTGTTTTGATGAGTTAAATTATTGAAAATATTATGTATTGAGTCATCATATCCTTGTCCAAATCTTGAGTTGGTTATGGTACAATGCATTGATACGTTGTTGATGTTGAGGAAGATTAAAATGTTTTGAGCTAAAATATGTTGAGTTGGGAATCCACAAATTGATATGATTTGATAAATGAGAAAGATATTTGATTTGGTCTTTATGATAGACCCTTGTGATGTTGTGGTGGATTTCCTAATGCGTTCTAAGCTTGTCGGGGAGTAGTACTTAGCACCGAGAGGGAAATTTGGTATTTCCCCAAACCTATGTGCCACCATAGGGTTGTTTGATAATGATATTATTGGCCAGAGAGCCCGATTGTGATTATTGCAGTTTTAAGGTCGTACTCCCTGGCAAAGAGTATGATGCTCCCGCTAACGGGGGTTTCAAACGTTGGTATTCCACGTAGCTCATATGGGTTTGTCGGTTATAGGAAACTCTCCTGTCCATAAGAGTTAGGTTTATTAAAATACCGAGTCACTCTGAGTTTTGATGTGGTAAGTCAAGTTACCTATGATGATCTATAATGATTTATGAGGTTTTTCTCCTACATTTCCTATCTAAGATGTTATGAGTGGCATGATTCAATGTCACTCAATCTAGGTGTGTCATTATGGTCTGTATGTACCCTTTTATGAAATTTATGATATTATTTATATTGTGCATGCTCTCCAGCATACTCAGTAGATATCTTGTGTTGACCCACATATTTCTCTATGGGCTACATTCTTACCATGATGTAGGTTCAGGTACTCAGCCGCAGCCGCGACATTGATATCCTAGTGCCGCTTCTATGTTCCTTCAGTGTTGAGTCCTCATGGTTCGAGGACAAAGTTGCTAGTTTTGGTGCTGTTGTTTTGTGATCCTGTTGGTCTGTTGAGTCAGTTGGGGTTTGTCCCAATGGCTCATTGATTTTGCTGTATAGAGGCTATGTCAGACTAGTGTATTATTGGGTTGGTTTGTGTATAGACATTCCATATATGTACAGTCTAACGATATTTCGTGCCATGTGTGATGTGATATGATATGTACTTATATATATATATCCTTAGCGTAGCGTGTATGTTGTTGTGTTGGAACCCAAGGGTAGTGTTTTGACTTAAAGGGTTAGCTTAGGCTATGTGTAGCCTTGGGCACCGTGTGGCATCTCGGGATGATATTTTGGGGCGTTACAAACTTTGTATCAGAGCCTAAGGTTGTGAAGAGTCCTAGGGAGTCTGACAAGCTGCGTTACGTAGAGTCTTGAGCATCAGTGTGTAGCGCACCACATCTATGATCAAGAGGCTGCGGGGCATTCTAGGTAAAGTCATTTCTTTATTTATACAAGAGTCTATCATGTTTACAAATATTTCCTTCTGCTGTTAATTCGTACATTCTTATGACAAAAAATGCCTCCACGTCGAGATCGTGGAAATAACAACCAACCCCAACCCGTTGATCCGTTACATGAGACGGTGTCCTATGCCGAATTTCACAAAAAATTTTAGACTCCAGCCTAGGAAGTTACCGCCAATACTCAGGCCAATGCTCTAACTTCGTAAGAAAATAATTCAGCAACAGCATGAATATGTGACTTTATGTGGATGAATCTGTAGAGTTTCATGGGTCGAGATCAGGTGAGGACCCGCAGATTTATGTTTATAAAATCAAGAAAATTACACAGATTATGCACGTGACCGAGGAAAAAAGTGTAGAGCTGGCTTCTTATCGGTTGAAGGATGTTGCCTATGACTGGGTGCAGATGTGGAATAAGGGTAGAGAAGAAGATACCGGTCTGGTGACTTGGCAATTGTTCCAAGATGTTTTCTTAGATAGATTCTTTCCTCTTGAGTTATGGGAAGCTAAGATAGAGGAGTTTATGAATTTGAGACAAGGCTCCATGTTGGTTAAGGAGTATTGTCTTAAGTTTAATCAGCTATCAAAGTACGCTCCCAATATTATGGCTGACTCGAGGACTAGTATGAGCAAGTTTCTAATTGGGGTATCGAGTTATGTGGTGAAAGAATGTAGATCTGCTGTAATTAAAAGGGAGATTGATCTTCCTAGGTTAATGATTCACGCCCAATACATTGAGTCAGACAAGATAAAGGAAACAGAAAGAGTAAGAGGGATTAAAAGAGTCAGATCGAAGCAATAAGGGTCTGGTCAGACTAGATTCTCCAGAGGTAGTCGTCCTCAGTTTCAGAGATGTCCATTTATACCTGCGCCTTCCTAAGCTAGTGCTCCTGTATATTGGGGCAGGTAGGTGCTCGAGAATAGGTCAGTACCTTCCATGTCTCAAGACAGTGTAAGCAATCGGCCTCATCCTCCTTCATGTGCTAAGTTTGGTAAAGACTATTTTGGGTAGTGTTATATGGGGCAGTGGGGCTGTTTTGGTTGTGGTATGTTGGTTCACATACTTAGAGACTGCCCGTATGCTTGACAGCGGAGTTGTGATGCCCATCCCCAGAGTCAGGCTACTAGTGCCCCGCCTTCCGCAGCCCATCCAGTTCCTTCTCAGGGTGCTTCATCTAGTACTACTGGCGATGAACTCCATAATCGTTTCTATGCTATACCACCTTATCAAGAGTAGGAGGAATCTCCTGATGTTGTCACTGGTATACTCCATGTTTTATATTTTGATGTCTATGTGTTGATGGACCTCAGTTCAATTTTTTCTTATCTGACACCTCTGGTTGCTGTAAATTTTGAAATGGATCCTGAAATAATTTCTGAGCCTATTTTGGTGTCTACTCCAGTAGGAGAGTCTGTCATTGCTAAGCGGGTGTATAAGAAATATCCCATTATTATCTTTCATCGGGTTATAGATGCTGGTTTGATTGAGGTAGATATGGTTGACTTTGATATCATTCTGGGTATGGATTGGCTTCACTTATGCTATGTGTCTATTGATTGTTGTGCCCGTGTGGTCAAGTTTCAGTTTCCTAATGAACCTATCCTCAAATGGTCCGGGAGATCTGTGATTCCTAAGGGTCATTTCATGGCCTATCTCAAATTTAGAAAGTTGATTTCCAAGGTTTGCATCCACCATTTGGTTCGGGTTAAAGACACTAAGTCTGAAACCCTGACCATTCAGTCAATTAATGTTGTTAATGAGTTTCTTGATTATTTTCTGGAAGATCTCCCTGGAGTACCTTTTGATAGAGAGATAGAGTTTGGGATTGACGTTCTTCCCGATACTCAGCCTATTTCCATTCCTCCATATTGCATGGCTCCCATGGAACTTAAACAGTTGAAGGAGCAATTGAAAGATCTTTTAGACAAAAGCTTTATCAGACCTAGTGTGTCTCCATGGGGTGCACCTGTCCTATTTGTGCGTAAGAAAGATAGTTCTTTGCGGATGTGTATTGATTACCGGAAGCTTAATAGGGTTACTATCAAGAATAAATATTTGCTTCCTTAAATTGATGATTTATTTGATCAATTGCAAGGTGCGAGCTACTTTTTGAAGATAGACCTCAGATTCGGTTATCACCAACTTAAGGTTAGGGAATGTGATATCCCAAGACAGCCTTCTGAACCCTTTACGATCATTTTGAATTTCTAGTGATGTCTTTCTGGTTAACTAATGCTCCAGTGGCTTTCATGGATCTTATGAATCGTGTATTCCAGCCATATCTAGATTTATTTGTAATAATGTTCCTTGATGATATCCTTATTTACTCCTGAAGTGAGGGTGATCATGTGGATCATCTCCGAATTATTTTGGAAACTCTTCGAACTTATCGATTTTATGCTAAGTTTAGTAAGTGTGATCTCTGGCTGAACTCTGTAGGCTTCTTGGGTCATGTTGTTTCTTGCGAAGGTATTAGAGTTGATCCTCAAAAGATAGAGGCAATAAAGAGTTGGCCTAGACCTATTTCTTCTTCTAATATCCGAAGTTTCTTGTGTCTAGCTGGTTATTATCATCGTTTTGTTGAAGGTTTTCATCTATTGTGTCTCCTATGACTCATTTGACCCAAAAGAAAGTGAAGTTCCTGTGGTCCAAATCTTGCGAGAAGAGTTTTCAGGAGTTGAAGACTCGACTCACTTTAGCCCCTATGTTGACTTTGCTAGATGGTGTTGATGGTTTTGTGGTGTATAGCGATGCTTCCAGAGTTGGTTTGGGTTGTGTATTGATGGAAAAGGGAAAGGTTATAGCTTATGCTTCCAGGCAGCTAAAGCCTTTCGAGAAGAATTATCCTACCCATGACCTTGAATTAGCTATCGTGGTTTTTCCTTTGAAAATCTAGAGACATTATTTGTATGGTGTCCATGTCGACATCTTCACAGACCATAAGAGCTTGCAGTATGTATTCACCTAAAAGGAGTTGAATCTTAGGCAGAGACGGTGGTTAGAACTGTTGAAAGATTATGATATGAGCATGCTATATCGTCTGGGCAAGGCCAATGTAGTAGCTGATGGCCTTAGTTGGAATTCCATGGGTAGCGTAGCACATGTGGAGATTGGTAAGAAGGAGTTAGACCGTGAGGTACATCGTTTGGCTAGATTGGGAGTTAGGTTGTTTGGTGATGCTGAGGGTAGTAGAGGAGTGCAAAGCAGTTCCGAATCCTCTTTAGTTTCAGAAGTGAAGGAGAAGCAAGACAGGGATCCTACCTTGGTCAGGTTAAAAGAGTTAGTTAATGAACAAAAGGTGGAGGTTTTCTCCCAAGGGGGAGATGGCATTTTGAGACTCTGAGAAAGATTATGTGTTCTTGATATTGATAACTTGAAGCAGAGGATTATGGCGGAAGCGCATGGTACTTGATACTCCATCCATCCTGGTGCTACCAAGATGTACCATGATTTGCAGGAAATTTATTGGTGGAACGGTATGAAGAGGAACATAGCAGAATTTGTGGTGAAGTGTTCCACGTGTCAACAAGTTAAAATAGAGCATCAAAGTCCAAGTGGCGTGATGCAAAAGTGTAGCATTCCTACTTTGAAGTGGGAAGAAGTGAATATGGACTTCGTAGTTGGTTTGCCCCTTTCTCGTTGCCATCATGATTTGATTTGGGTTGTCGTAGATCGGCTGATGAAATCAGCTCATTTCTTTCCTGTTCATTCATCGTATACAATTGAAGATTATGCTAGAATATATATTTGGGAACTCGTCAGACTTTATTGAATCTCTTTGGCTATTATTTCTGACAGAGGTACTCAGTTTACCTCTCAGTTTTGGAAATCTTTCTAGAAGGGTGTCGGTACCCAAATTCATTTAAGTTCTACTTTCCATCCGCAAATAGATGGTCAGGCCGAGCGGACCATTCAAACTTTAGAAGATATGTTGAGGGCTTGTGTGCTTGATTTTCAAGGTAGTTGGGATTAGCACTTAGCATTAATCGAGTTTTCTTACAATAACATTTTTCATGCTACTATTGGAATGGCCCTGTTTGAATCTTTGTATGGTAGAAGGTGTAGATCACCCATTGGTTGGTTTGAAAACCGCCTAAAGTTGTCTAAAATCATACGCAGATGTAAGGAGGAAAGACCTTGAATTTGATGTTGGCGATTTAGTGTACTTGAAAGTTTCACCCATGAAAAGGGTGAAGAGATTTGGGAAGAAAGGGAAACTAATTCCCCGTTACATTGGTCCCTATAAGATTGTGGATCGCATTGGGAAGGTAGCGTATAAGGTTGGATTGCCCATGGAGTTATTTAACGTCCATCTGGTTTTCCATGTTTCTATGCTTAAGAAGTCTATTGGTGATTCTGTTGTGATTGATCCTTCCAAAATCTCGTTTATTCAAGATAGGCTTTCATATGAAGAGATTCCGGTTGAGGTTTTTGACTTTCAAGTTCGTAGGCTAAGAAACAAGGACGTTCCTTTGGTTAAAATGCTTTTCCAAAATCAATCCGTAGAGAGTGCTACTTGGGAAGCCGAAGCGGATATGCGCTTCAAATATCCCCACCTCTTTTCTATGAATTCTGAGCATGTCAAAGGTATCGTTCTCTTTTGATTTAATCCTTATTGCTATGTTTATCTTGGCTTGTGTGTTTTCTACGATATCCAAAAAAATTTAGAATAGAGTATATGCTTGGGAAAGATGATTTTTATCTATATAGTAATTTTCATAGTATTGTTGACCTACCTATCAACATTTGAGGATGAATGTTTCCAAGGAGGAGATGATGTGATGCCCCGGAAAAATTTTCCGTTAAAATCTCGAACGAAAATGTGTTAAATTCTGTCCTTTATTGTGATTAATAATTTTTCTGTAAGGAATTTCTGGATATGCGACCCGTCATTACGTAGAGCATCGAATAATCTTTACAACGATATGTGGATCATCCAAAATGGACACTCGAGCGATGAGTTATGATCATTCGGATCTAACCGTGAATAGTGGTGAAAGTAAATGTGCAGGAAAAAAATACTGAGGCAAGGCAAATTTTAGGGTCAACTTCAAACGATCATAACTCCCTGTACATAATGATCTGGGTAAGCTACTATATATCACCAGAAATCTCTGAAAGTCCTCTTTCCAATGAAATTGGTTTCATACAATTTGGCCATCAGAGCAAAAGGTTATGGTCGATCTACTTCATCCTATCAAAACAGTCCACCAAAGGACAGATTTGACATTATTTAATTTTTAAGGGTATTTTGGTCATTCCCACTACAATCCATCTGGGTAAACCATGGATTTAAGTCCATTAAGAGCATTGAATAGATCATGTTTCGGCAAAATTTCCTAAGGCTCAAACCCCAACCCTACTACTCCAAATTTTATCCTTCTATGTCTCTTGATTGAACCGTAGAAATTTCAAATTGATTAGATATTCAAGTTGATCATGTTAAGGGCTTTGATAAGCACCCTTTATTTTCGGGAATAAAGTTCCAGAGTCGGAAGTTCATATTCATCTTCTATTTTTAGGTATGTGGGGCTTTGAACAAGATTATCCTTTAGATATTGTTCCCGATATTTTTGTTGAATTACATTGACATGAGATTTTACGTATTTTACCATGAATTGGAAATATGGTTTTGCCTCTTACATTATTATCCATGAGCTATGGGATTATGTCATCTGATATGTGTATGATGTTGAGATGGAATTATGGCCAAAAAGTATTTGATTATGAGAGTATGATGATTTAATTTGTTAAGCCTTGATTTATACTATCATTCTACTATTTTTCTTATTATGAATTTATAATTGATATTGGAAATTCTATATCCCTACTATGGGTTGATGTCTTAAGTACCTTCACATGAGAGTTGGATGGCAAATTCAGAAATGTTGATATTGAAGTTGCAATGAGTCTTGGTATTTTCCGGATGGTTTTGATGAGTTAAATTATTGAAAATATTATATATTGAGTCTTCATATCCTTGTCCGAATCTCGAGTCGGTTATGGTTCAATGCATTGATACCTTGTTGATGTTGAGGTAGATTAAAATGTTTTGAGCTAAAATATGTTGAGTTAGGAATCAACAAATTGATATGATTTGATAAATGAGTAAGAGATTTGATTTAGTCTTTATGATAGACCCTTGTGATGTTGTGGTGGATTTCCTAACGCGTTCTGAGCTTGTCAGGGAGTAGTACTTAGCACCGAGAGGGAAATTTAGTATTTTTCCCAAACCTATGTGCCACCGTAGGGTTGTTTGATGATTATATTATTGGCCAGAGAGCCCGATTGTGATTTTTGCTGTTTTAAGGTCGTACTCCCTGGCAAAGAGTATGATGCACCCGCCAACGGGAGTTTCAAACATTGGTATTCCACGTAGCTCACATGGGTTTGTCGGTTATAGGAAACTCCCCTATCCATAAGAGTCATGTTTATTGATATACCGAGTCACTCTGAGTTTTGATGTGGTAAGCCAAGTTGCCTATGATGATCTATAATGATTTATGTGGTTTTTCTCCTACATTTCCTATCTAAGATGTTATGAGTTGCATGATTCAATGTCACTCAAGCCAGGTGTGTCATTATGGTCCGTATGTACGTTTTTACAAAATTTATGATATTATTTATATTTTGCATGCGCCCCCACATACTCAGTACGTATCTTGTGCTGACCCACATATTTCTCTATGGGCTACATTCTTACCATGATGTAGGTTCAGGTACTCAGCCGCAGCCGCGACAGTGATATCCGAGTGTCGCATCTACGTTCCTTCAGTAGTGAGTCCTTATGGTTTGAGGACCAAGTTTCTTGTTTTGGTGTTGGTTTTTTGTGATCCTTTTGGTCTGTTGAGTCAGTTGGGGGTTGTCCCAATAGCTCATTGATTTTCTTGTACATAGGCTATGTCAGACTAGTGTAGTGTTGGGTTGGTTTGTGTATAGACATTCCATATATGTACAGTCTAACGATATTCCGTTCCATGTACAATGTGATATGATATGTACTTATATATATATCCTTAGCGTAGCATGTATGTTGTTGTGTTGGAACCCAATGGTAGTTTTTTGGCTTAAAGGGTTAGCTTGAGGCTACGTGTAGACTTGGTCATCGTATGGCATCTCGGGATGATATTTTGGGGCATTAGATCGACGTATGTGGAGAGGGCATAAATGACGATGGTCAATTCCTAGTGAGACTCCACAATTTTGGCGCATCGCGGAGTGGGCCAAATTCCCATTCGTCAATTTCCAGTGATCCACTGCGATAATGGCAAGTCGTGGTGTCCCATAAGATCGTGTTCCCAGTTTAAATTTTTCCAGTTTCGTTTAGAATTTAACAAGGGTAGTTTGGACTTTGTCCAAGTCTCTTAAAACGTCCAAACAAGAGATTCAGACCTCCACAAGCATAATATTCTACATTCTTAAGATTTCCCTCAAGACAAAAACCCTAGTTCATATACTTCTTCTCCAAGAAACTCAAGATTCAACCGTAGATTTTTGAAATTTATCAGAGATTTGGAATCGCCAAACCGTAGGCTTCAAGGATCAGCCATTATTCTTTATAATCGAGGTACACGGGGTTTTTCTAAAATCTCATGGGTATAGAAATCTTGTTTTAAGAAAAGGGTTTTAGATTTATGATTTATAATCATGTTTTTAGAAGTTTCACTGACATTGTTTTGGTCTTTAGGCCTACCCCCAAGTTGATTTGAAATTCTATATATATGTATGCACGTGTTTAAGGATGAATATTCAATTGAGAGTATGAATTATAATGAACCACTCTCTTGTTATGATTTTTCCCACCTTCCATATGATATGAATTGTTTTAAATTGTATTTTGAAATTATGACATGAAATGCCTTGATTTATGCTATGACTTGAATATGACTTTGAAATAAAAAGAGAGGGTTATGCATGTGGATAAATGTTGAATATGCATTTAACAAAGAGTAGCATGGTTTGCCCAAAGAACACAATACCACCATATGTTTGAATAATCTTATCATAGTTTTGACTAGTGATTTGGAACATGAAATCTTTTATACTGCTTGCATGTTTGGATGGTCTGAATTGTGTTTTAATGAAAGAATTATGCATGATACAATATGGTTAAGAAATAGGACTTGAAAGTCTTGGTGTGACGATACCAATTCAAATTACGCCATGATAATTCAGAACAGAATAGAACCCAAGTTTGAAATCAAACTTTTCAGATGTTGAAACTAGAAAGACGCATGATTCAGAATAGAATAAAATTGGGCATAAAGAGAGTTTTGGTGGTTCCCCGAAGAAGGCATGAGTTCAGACAACTCATTTCCCAAAACCGTGATTTACCGATCCAGGTACATTATATTATGCTGGCCTAGTGTCGTGTGGTGTATCAAAATTAAAAACTCCAACTATTGCGGCACACTCGGTTTGGGGGCTTCCCCGCCAAGTGAATGGCAGATTCCACATAGCCCATGGGATTTTAGAATTGTAGGGGTGTACCACCTAACTCAGAAGTAATACAAAGATCAGGCATTGCATTAACAAGAATGATTTATGATTTCAGAAAGTGCCCATATGTTTAGAACTATTTCATGTATGATATTTTGACCAATTGCTCTCCAACTATTCTATATATATACAAGCTTTATTTTGGATTACTTTGCATACCAGTACATGTGTATTGACCCTTCCCCCTCCTTCCTCCAGATTCTAAGGCTCAGTCTAGGGGTCCAGAAAAGCAGTAAATTTTATCAGATAGAGTTACAGTGTCCAGTTTGTGAGCCTTATTTATTCCAGAAGTCCTGTTTAATTTCAGACAACTATTATTATATATGGTTTTGGTTTACTGGGGGCCTTGTACCCATTTTTAGATTCTGTTAGTGATCATGCATTATAGATTATAGAAGGTTTCAAGATGTTGTTAGATGGTTTTAGATTATCCCTCTCTATTATTGAATTTATATCAGATTTATGACCATGGTTCCATTTTGTTGAAATTTTCCGCTTTTTCATATTTGTGTTTGAATGGTGTCTATGATTTAAAGTTAGAAGGGTATCCGGGTCTTCCTGGTTTGGGATGCCATCACGGCCAGGGCCTTGGTTTGGGTTGTGACAAACTTGGTATCAGAGAACGGTTCATGCTCCCAGGGTGTCTGCAAAATCACGTCGGGTAGAGTCTTATTTATGGGTGTTTAGTGTACCACACTTATAAGTAGGGGGCTACTAGGCGTTTAGGAATGTTTCCCCTCCTTGTGATCTTGTTCGTGCTTTGGAGTCTAATCTGCCTATAATTAATGCTCTCTTTTTTTTCAGAAAAGTCGATCATACCTCCTCATCGCACTATCGATCAGAATACACAGACTGATGAGGTTCGTCCAACTCACGGGATGCAGACCTATAACAGAGCTCTCACCCCAGAACCTGTTCCTACTCCGAGAGTACCTCCAGTCCCCACCAGTCCTTCTCGAGCTCCAAGAACAAAGATTAATCATCCCCAATCCTCTCTTAGGGATATATCAAATGCAGAATTTAGACAGTCCATTCACATGCTTACATAGCTGGTATCCACACAAAATCAGAGGCCAGAGAATATTGGGTCTGCATCTATTACTTTGGAGGCTACTAGGGTGGGCCAGTTCATGAGAATAAACACGCCCAAATTTTTTGGCACTAAGGTAGAAGAGGTTCCACAGGAGTTCCTGGACGAAATTGATAAGATTTTCAGAGTAATGCATATGGATCAGGTGGAAGGGGTTGAGTTAGTAGCATACCAGCCTAAAGATGTAGAGAACTAATGGTACAATGAGTGGGAAGAGACGAAGGGTGAGAATGCTGAGCTCATTGTTTGGGGCGAGTTTGTGGAAACTTTTCTTGACCGATTCTTTCCTCTAGAGTTGAGGATAGCCAAAGTAGAGAAATTTATGAATCTTATACTGGGGAAGATGAGTGTCTAGGATTATACTCAGAAGTATAACCAACTGGCTCGTTATGCACCAGAAATGTCGGGTAACATGAGGGCTTAGATAAGAAAATTTACATCCAGCCTTTCAGATGATCTAGCGCTTGAATGTCAAGGGGTGATGCTAAATAGGGATATGGACTTTGCAAGCCTATCAATCCACATGCATTAGGTATAAGAGAAGAAAAATAAAATTACCAAATCTAGAGAAAAGGACAGGCAGGCAAAACAAACCAAAACAATAGATCAGAACCACAATCTGCCATAAAGAGGTAACTGGGGTAGTAAATGGCAAAAAAAAAAGTTTTGGTGTAACGCGCGGTCTGCAACTAGTGCCTCAATGCCCAGACCCCTAGTTGATAAACGATCTCAGAGTTTTCATACTAATCATGGACCCAGAGCTCAGAATACCCAGTCACAGGGCAGTGTGGCTCAGCATTACCATCCTTATCTATTGTGTGAGACTTGAGGTAAGCATTATCTAGAGAGGTGTTAGTTGGGCGTATTCGTATGTTTTTCATGTGGTTAGCCAGGTCATTTTCAGAGGGATTGTACATCTTCTAGAAAGAATGTTTGTGGTACAAAATCTTAGGCAAATCCCTCAGTACCACCACCACCTCATAAGGCCCCCATATTAGCTGTCGGGAGCGGTCGCAACCAGTTCTATACTTTAACCAACCCCTAGGAGGCAGAAGCCTCACCAGATGTTGTCATTGATACATTACAAATCTTTTCCCATGATGTATATGTGTTGCTTGTCCCAGGTCTACCTTATTTTATGTGACCCTGTATGAGGCTGTTGGTTTTCGATTTGTGCTCGATGTGATTGTTGAACCTTTCTCTGTCTCCACTTCGGTGGGTGAATTTGTTGTAGCTAGAAGCGTGTACAAAAATTATTTTGTGTCTATTCTTAGTAGGGATACTATGGCAGACCTCAAAGAGCTTAATATGGTTGCTTTTGATGCTATCCTAGGGATGGACTAGCTCTATCGGTGTTATGCCACACTAGACTATAGAACTCAAAAGGTTACCTTTTCTTTTCTGAATGATCCAGTAATTGAGTGGGAAGGGCACTCTTTAGCACCTAGAGGGCACTTTATATCTTATCTCAGAGCCCATACATTTATTTCCAAGGGTTGCTTTTATCATCTTATTCGGGTTAAGGATTCTAATGCTGAAAGTCTTCCCCTTCAGTCTGTCCCTATAGGAAACGAATTATCAAAAGTCTTTCTAGATGATCTCCTAGGAATACCACCTGATAGGGAGATAGATTTTGGCGTAGATGTGTTGCCAGACACCCATCCCATCTCTATTTTGCCATATAGAATGGCTCCAGCAGAGTTGAAAGAGTTGAAAGAGCATCTAGCAGACCTTCTAGACAAAGGTTTCATCCATCCTAGTGTTTGCCCCTGGGGTGCACCTGTACTTTTTATGCAAAAGGAAGATGGTTCCTTGCATATGTGCATAGATTACCGCCAGTTAAACAAGGTCACTATAAAAAATAAGTATCCGCTTCCTTGGATTGATGATTTGTTTGACCAATTTCAGGGGCCAACTATTTTTATAAAATGGACCTTCATTTAGGATATCATCACTTGAAATTTAGGGAGTCAGACATTCCCAAAATAGCTTTCCGAACTAGATATGGTCATTATGAATTCCTAGTCATGTCCTTCAAGTTGACTAACGCCCCTGCAGCCTTCATGGACCTAATAAGTAGGGTCTTTCGACAGTTTCTAGACTTGTTTGTCATAGTTTTCATTGATGATATCTTAGTTTATTCCAAAAGTGAGATGGACCATGCCAATCACCTCCGAATTATCCTCCAGACTCTCAAAGATCATAGGTTGTATGCAAAGTTCTCCAAGTGTGAATTCTGGTTAAATGTTATTTCTTTCTTTGGGCATATTATGTCTACTGAGGGCATTATGGTTGATCTCCAAAAGGTTGAGACAGTGAGAAAATGGCCAGATCCATGACTCCAACTAATACTTGGAGCGTCTTGGGTTTGGCGGCCAGAAGGTTCGCCGAGAGTTTTTCTTCCATAGTTGCACCACTTACTAAGTTGACTCAGAAATAGTTAAAGTTTTTATGTTCTGAATCTTGTGAGAATAGTTTTGAGAAGTTGAAAGACAAATTGAGTATTGCTCCTATTTTGACTCTTCAAGAGAGTACAAAAGGTTTTGTTGTATATTGTGATGCTTCCCGAGTTGGACTTGGGTGTGTTCTTATGCAGCATGGTAAAGTAGTAGCTTATGCATCTAGGCAGTTAAAGGCGCATAAATAGAACTACCCCACTCATGACTTGGAGTTAGCGGCTGTGGTTTTTTCACTTAAGATCTGGCGGCACTATTTTTATGCAGTACGTGTTGATATATTTACTGAACATAAGAGTTTAAAGTGTTTTTTCTCGCATAAAGAATTAAATCTCAGGCAGAGGCGATGGTTGGAACTTTTAAAAGACTATGACATGAGCCTGCACTATCATTCGGGCAAGGCGAATGTGGTAGCTGACGCCCTCGGTAGGCTATTTATTGGCAGTCTTTCTCATGTTGAGGGAGAGAAGTGGGAGATGGTGAAGGATATTCACTGTCTTACAAATCTAGGAGTGGGACTCTTGGATTCCAAAGATGGGGGAATGGTTGTTCATGAGATAGCTAAATCTTCCCTTTGTGCAGAAGATAAAGAGAAGTAGGTTGAAGATCCCATCTTGATGTAGATCAAGAAAGATGTGGGTTAATAGAAGGTGATGTCTTTCAAAATATGTGATGTTGCATATGAGTTAGAATTGCCTACCAGTTTGGGTTTTATTCATTCGGTAGTCCATATATCTATGTTGAAGAAGTGCATTGGAGACCATTCTTTAGTGTTTCCTGTCAAAGAAATCAAAGTGATAGACTCCTTATCCTTTGAAGAAGAGCCTGTAGAAATTTTGGATTGCCAAGTTAGAAGATTGAGGAACAAAGAGATAGCCTTAGTTGACATGAGAGCTAGATACCCAAACATTTTTTAACTAATGGATGACAAAATGGAAGGTACAATCATTGCCTTATTCTTTCTATGCCTTAGTATGCTTGAAATTATGCTAGTCTGTGTCCCGCGTCAACATTCGGGGACGAATCTTCCCAAGGGGGGATATTGCAATACCCCAAAGTTTTCCTAGCTAAATTTTTGTAGATTCATCCAAAGATGGATACTCGATGAAGGAGTTATGGTAAATTTAAGTCCTAGTCTTAAAACACCATTATTCCTGTCCTTGGCGCATCGCAGAGAAGGTGTAAATAACGATAGTCAATTTCCAATGAGACTTCGCGATGGTGGTGCATCTTGGAGTGGGCTAAATTCCCCTTCATCAATTTTTAAAGAGCCACCGCGATAGTGGCGCATTGCGGTGGCCCATAAGATCGGGTTCCCAGTTTAAATTTTTCTGTTTCATTCAGAAGTTAACAAAGGTAGTTTGGACTTTTTCCAAGTCTTTTAAAACATCCAAACAGGAGATTAAGACCTCTGCAAGCATAATATTCGACATTCTCAAGATTTCCCTCAAGACCAAAACCCTAGTTCATATAGTTCTCCTCCAAGAAACTCAAGATTCAATCGTGGGTTTTCAAAATTTATCAAAGATTTTAAATCCCCAAATCGCAGGCTTCAATGATCAGCCATTATTCTTTATAATCGAGGTATGCAGGGTTTTCCTAAAATCTAATAGGTATAGAAATCATGTTTTAAGAAAAAGGTTTTAGATTTATGATTTATAATCATGCTTTTAGAAGTATCAATGACATTATTTTGGTCTTTAGGCCTGCCCCCAAGTTGATTTAAAATTCTATATATATGTATGCATGTGTTTAAGGATGAATATTCAATTGAGAGCATGAATTATAATGAACCCCTCTCTTGTTATGATTTTTCCCACCTTCCATATGCTATGAATTATTTTAAATTACATCTTGAAAGTATGATATGAAATATCTTGATTTATGCTATGACTTGAATATGATTTTAAAATAAAAAGAGAGGGTTATTCATGTTGATAAATGTTGAATATACATGTAACAAAGAGTAGCATGGTTTTCCAAAAGAACACATGACCACCATATGTTTGAATAATCTCAGCATAGTTTTGAGTTGTGTTTCGGAACATGAAATCTTTTATACGACTTGCATATTTGGGTGCTCTAACTGTTTTTTAATAAAAGAATCATGCATGACGCAATATGGCTCATAAATAGGACTTGCAAATCTTGGTGTGACCACAACAATTCAGATTATACCATGATAATTCAGAACAGAATAGAAACCATGTTTGAAATTAGAATTTTTAGAAGTTGAAATTAGAAAGACGCATGATTCAGAATAGGATAAACTTAGACATAAGGAGAGTTTAGGTGGTTACCCAAATAAGGCATGAATTCAGACAACTCATTATTTGAATTCATGATTTGCCAATCCGGGTACATTAAATTATGCTGGCCTAGTGTCGTATGACATATCAGAATTAGAAACTCTAACCCTTGCGGCATACTCGGGTTGGGGGCTTCCCCACTTAGTCAATGGCGGATTCCAAACAGCCCATGGGATTTTAGAATTGTAGGAGTGTACCACCTAACTCAGAAGTAATACAAAGATCAGGCATTGTATTGACAAGAATGATATATATTTTAGAAAGTGCCCATGTGCTTAGAACTATTTCATGTATGATATTTTTACCAATTTCTCTCCAACTATTTTATATATATACAAGCTTTATTTTGGATTACTTTGCATAGTAGCATATTTGTATTAACCCCCACTCCACTCCTCTCTCCAGGTTTTGAGACTTAGTTTAGTGGTCCAGAAAAGCAATAAATTTTATCAGACAAAGTTCCAGTGTCCAGTTGGTGAGCCTTATTTATTCCAGAAAGCCTGTTTACTTTCAGACAACTATTATTAGATATAGTTTTGGTCTACTAGGGGCCTTGTCCCAGTTTTCAAATTATGTTAGTGATTATGTTGTAGATATTTCATAGACTGTTTCTAGATGTTGTTAGATGGTTTTAGATTATCCCTCTTTATTATTGAATTTATATTATATTTATGACCATGGTTTCATTTTGTTAAAATTTTTGGCATTACCTTATTTGTTTATGAATGGTGTCTATGATTTCAAGTTAGAACGGTATCTGGGTCATTCTAGTTTGGGATGCCATCACGGCTAGGGCCTCGATTCGAGTTGTGACAGAAATGGTTTTAATTGGCCAATAATGGCGGGGTGTATAGCAAATTCGTGGAAGGTAGAGGTCTCGAGGGGACCAAAACTAGAAACTCTTATTTGTCGATGTAAGGTGTGGTCTTGGTGACCGTGTGCATAATGTCATACTATATTTTGGGGGATATACTAGTCATCCCTGGTTTTCTAGCTTGGTCATGCGGCTTCATGCACTAGGGCCCTTTTATAAGGGGAAATTGAACCCATATAGCCTGTGGGTGGTTTAGGAAATCAAAGCTACACAGCCCAGATAAAGTTTTTAATGGCATGCTAAACCCAGTTCCCTTTCCGTATATGGTTATATGTACATATATATATGATTATGTGCATATAGATGGTTTTACTTGGTTTTATAAATGACATCATTTTATCCTTATTCTGAGTTCATGCAAGCGATCACTCGCTAAGCTATTTTCAGGCAGCTATATACCCACATTATGCAGGAACTGGCCATTCTAGGCCTCCGACATTGTGATTGACTTGGGGATAGTTGTTAGATTAAAGTGTTGAGCTTTCATCTTTTCAAAAGGCTCTATTTATGTTATAGATATTTTTAGACATTCTAATTTATTTATTTATATTGGTTTTGCCTATGGTTGGGGGCATGTGCCAATAAGATATTCTTAATCTTTTGGTTAGAGGCTTTGTGGTACTGCTATGGGTTAGAATAGGCGGGATCGGTATTGGCGTCAGCCTTAATATTGGAATTTGTATTGGGGATGATACCGATTGACGATATTATTGGTTGTTCCATCGTATTTCATTTTATGATTAATCATATTATGTTTTGGAACTTATTTGGTCATGGCATGGTTTATGACCTTTATTTCATTATTTGTTTGGTTTGGTTTGGTTGGACGGTTTGTATGGGATGGTTTGAATTAGTTGGATTGGTCATGATTGTGGTCATATCTCATAGTCTTCATGTGAGTTATTACACTATCTTTTTATATTCTCAGAATTCAGCCAACTAGGGGCAGGCAGCTGAAGGTTGGGTTAGGTAATGAGGATGATCTTTGGTTTCGGTAAAGCTTGGGATGAATATTATGACAAGGCCCCGATCGGGTCATGTCACCTATGATTTTAATGTATAAGAAGGATGTGTCCCTTTGAATGTGAATAGACTATCAGTAGTTGAACAAGGTGACTATGAGAAATAAGTATTCTCTTCCTAGGATTGATGACCTGTTTGACCTGCGTCAAGGTGCTAAGTACTTTTCTAAGATTGATCTTCAATCGGGTTATCATCAGTTAAATATTAGGGAGGTAGATGTCCCTAAGACTACTTTCAAAACCCGGTATCACCACTAAATTTTTGGTCATGTAGTTCTCTTTGACTAATGCCCCGACGCCATTTATGGATCTTATGTATTGGGTATTCTATATATTTTTGGATTTATTGCTCACTGTGTTTATTGATGACAACTTGGTATATTCTAAGAGTGAGAAGGACTATGCTAATCACCTCAGTATAGTGTTACAGAATCTTAAGGCTTAGCGGTTGTATGCTAAGTTTTCAAAGTGTGAATTCTGATTGAACATTGTGACCTTTCTTGGTCATGTTGTTTCTAGTAAGGGGATCATGGTTGATACCCAAAAGGTTGAGGAAGTTATGAAGTGTCCTAGTCCTATGACTCCAATCAATATTCAGAGCTTCTTGGATTTAGCCAGGTATTATAGAAGGTTTGTAGAGAGTTTTTTTTTTTATCGTTGCTTCATTAACTAAGTTGACTCAAAAGAAAATAATGTTTCTATGATCCGATGCTTGTGAGGGTAGCTTTGTGAAGTAGAAAGATAAGTATATTTTAGCTCCAATTTTGACCCTACTCAAGGGTACTAATAGCTTTGTTGTTTATTGTGATGCATCCCATATAGGACTGAGTTATGTTTTAATCTAGCATGGCAAAGTGGTGGTGTATGCCTCTAGGCGGTTGAAGGTGCATGAAAAGAATTATTCGACTCATGAAATAGAATTATTAACTATTGAATTTTTCTTTGAAGATCTGGGGTCATTACTTTTATGGAGTTCTTGTTGATATATAACCTTTTTATAAAGATCGACAGTATGTGTTCACCCCAAAGAAATTGAATCTCAGGAAAATTAGATGGATTAAGTTGCTCAAGGATTATGATATGAGTCTTCATTATCATCCAGGTAAAGCTAATATGGTTGTTAATGCTCTTAGAAGGTTACCCGTAGGAAACTTATCTCATTTGATGAAGAGAAGCAAGGTTTGGTGAAGGATATTCACTGTTTGGCTAATCTTAGAGTTATCTTATAGACTCTAAGGATGAAAGTGTGATTGTACAAGAGGTGGTGAAGTCATATCTTGGTGCTAAGGTGAAGGAGAAGTAGGTTTTGGATCCTATCTTGATGCATATTAAGGATGATATGGGTTAGCAGAAAGTCATAGCTTTTATGATTGGTGGTGATAGTATATTAAGGATGATATGGGTCAGCAGAAAGTCATAGCTTTTATGATTGGTGGTGATAGTATATTAAGGTACCAAGGTAGATTATGTGTTCTCGATATTGATGGGCTATGAGTGAGGATATTGGTTGAGGCTCATGAGTTGAGTTACAATGTTCATCGTAGTTCAACAAAGATGTACCATGATTTGAAAGAGATTGAGTACTAGAATAACATGAAGAGGGATGTGGCCAATTTCGTGGCAAAGTGTATGGTCTGTTACCAAGTGATATTGGAGTTGTTGAGGATCGGTGGTTTGTCTGAAAAAGATTGAGTAGCATGTGTTGAAAGGGAATATAGTTAACATGGACTTTGTTATTGGTCTTCCACTATGTCATTGTCAGTTTGATTCAATTTGGGTCATCATGGATAGGATGACCAAGTCTGCTTACTTCTTGCCAATGAGGACTAATTATTCTACTGAGTATTATGTGATGTTATTCATTAAGAAGATTGGCGAGTTGCATGGAGCTCAAGTTTCCATCATATTTGGTCGAGGTACGCAGTTCTCTTCTCATTTTTGGCGGTCATTTTAGAGAGGTTTGGAAACTAAGGTGAACCTTAGTACCATTTTCCACCCTTAGACAAAAGGATAAGTAGAGAGGACTATTCATACTTTGGATGATATGCTAAGGGTATGTATGATTGACTTTAGTGGTAGTTGGGTTGATCATTGAACTCTCATAAAGTTTGTGTATAATAACTAATTTCATTCTAGTATTCAGATGGCTCTGTTTGAGGCTTTGTATGGTAGGAGATGTTGTTCCCCTATTGGATGTTTCAAAGTTGGTGATACTATATTGGTTGGTCCTGACTTAGTTTACCAAGCCATAGATAAGGTGAAGGTGATTAGGGAATGGATTAAGACGTCCCAAATTCACCAAAAGTCCAATACAGACGTGAGGCGTAGGGACTTAGAGTTTGATATTGGTGATTGGGTGGTCTTAAAAGTGTCTCCTATGTAAAGGGTAATGAGGTTTAGAAAGAAGGGGAAGCTCTGCCCCCATTATGTTGGCATGTACTTGATTTTGAGGAGAGTTGGCAATGTGTCTTATGAGTTGGAGTTGTTATCTAGTTTGGATTTTATCCATCCGGTGTTCCATATTTTGATGTTGAAAAAGCATGTGGATAATCCTCTTTGGTTTTTTCTTTGGAGTGTGTTGACATTATGGATTCCTTATCTTATGAGGAAGTCCTGGTGGAGATTTTGGATAGGCAAGTCTATTATTTGAGGAAATGGAGGTGGCTTCGGCAAAGGTTATATAAAGAAACTAAAAGGTTGAATAAGCTACTTGGGAAGCTGAAGAGGACATGAAGTCAAAATATCCATCCTAGTTTTGCACTTTAGATAATCATTGATAAGTTATGTGTTTCCTTAATATCATTATTTTCTGGATGTGTTAAAGGAAAGTGTGGTTGTGGTTGCATTTCTGTCTTAAAATTATGCTAATGGATGCCATGACTCATTATTTGGGATGAATGATCTTAGGCGGAGAATGTAACACCCCTGGCTTTGGTGCCTGAAAAATTCTTGACCTTTCAGCTTACTTCCAATATTACAACTTGCCTTACAAGTCATAAGGTGTCCATACGGGTTATAGGACCCCGACTTATAGAGTGACTAGTGTGTTATCCAAAGTCTCTGACCTGAGTACGACTAGGACATAATGATTTGTATGAACACTTTACGAGTCATAGGGTCCTTTCCGTAGCCAAACGAGTGTAATGGTCTCTTGTTTCTAATGTACCTAGGATTGACCCTCACTATTCGTAAGGTCGGATATAGTCTTAGGGTACGAATCACAGTCATACCAGTGTGGGTGCCTTAAGCTACTGTCCAGACTACGACTTGTGGCAATGAGTCGTAACTTGTCCTCACAAGTCGTAGGCTGACCCGTAGTCCCTGGCAATAATTTTTCATCTTTTCATTAAGGGAACTTTGGACATTTCCCTCTTTGCCCACTTCAGACCCATGACTTAAAAACATATTGGGGACCCTATTTTCAACATCTATCAAATCAAAAACACTCCCTTCTCTCTAAAATCCCTTAGTCAAGAATACTAGGGTTTCCAAGGAATTAGCAATTAAAGTGGTTGATTTCTCTTTGAAATTCTTGATATCTTAAGCATGTTACGCTTCCCCAAAGCTTATTTTATTGAAAGCATGTATTTAAATTGTTACCCATGTGATTTAAGTATTGTTTATGAATATGGATTTGAGGGTTTTGGAATGGATGTTACTTGAATTGAACTCCCATAATTTTATATGCATTGTTTGTGCTTTATCAATGGTTTTTTTAACTAATTGGGTGCATGGGTATGGGAATTGGAAAGGGGGTCGAGCTATTCCTCCAAATTTATGTTTTGTTGTAGGAAATTGTTTAGGAAATTATGTTCCCTCAACCCACTAGTGCAATTGGTTTTGAATTATGCATTTTCACGGGATTTGACTTAGTTACCTATACTATTGTATTGCAGAATGGTTAAATTATAAACATGGATTTTGAAGGCCTTATTGGCCATGTTTGATTTTAAATTTTAAAGCTCGGGGGTTGAGGCATTCCCCCGGGTTGAATTGATAAACCAAAAAGGGGTCAAGTTATTCCCTAAATTTGATTTAATGAACAAAGGGGGTCGTGTCATTCCCCTACACTGATTTAATAAACAAAGGGGGCCGAGGCATTCCCCTAAGTTGATGGAGTTGTAATGGAATAATTATAAGCTTGCAAGTGTAAGAGTATGATGACACCTATGGTGTGCCTTAGAGGTCAATTCCTTGGTTAAATGGATGGGTTATGCAAAACTTATTTTAAGTGGGCTTAGTGGGGGATATGTAGCTAAACCGTGAAAGTGGAGATCCCAAAGGACCGATACTGGAAACTCGCATTTGCCAGCGTGAGGGTTGGTCTTAATCACTGTGTGCATGGTTCAAACTCTTGATATTTATTTGTATGCTAGATTGACGTGGGTTTGGGGCATACTCTGATCTTACTCGACACCAATAGTTTGTGCGGCTAACACACACTGGGCCCTTTTAGTAGAGGAAGCTGAACCCATATAGCTCGTGGGTTTCTTTTTATGACGGTTAATCTACATAGTCCAAGCTAATGTTTTACTTGCATGCTAAGCCTTGTTCCCTATCCCAGCATGTTATATATATGTAAATAATTGTTTGCCTTGGTTTTGATTGATTTTGAACTAATTTAATCATTGCATTACTTTATCCTTTCCTGGAGTTACATGTTAGCGCTCACCTCGCTAATCGTTTCCAGACTCTGTATCCCCACACAATGCAGAAATCGAACATACTTTTATTTTTTTTATGCAGTGAATGGTGATCTTGGACTATTTGTCAATCATCTTGAAGTAGTGAGCCTTTTCTTCCATAGGGTTGTTAATTATTCGATTATTTCATGTCATAGACTGTTCCTCATTTTTTTTGTCTATTGTCGGGGGCATATCCCAGCTTTAATTTATTTTGGTCTATTTAGAGGCTTTATGGATTACTGTGGATTGGGATGTTCTTGAAATTCTTAAATTCCTTTCTGAGTTGCCTACCTTGTTAAATGTTTAAGAATCAGCTTATCTTGTTATATGTTTGGAATTCATCCACTGCTAGTTGTATTGTGTTCTGTTTGGCTAGGAAAAGGGTGTGGCCTCCGATCCTCGGCGGTCTTGAGATACCCGTCACGACCTGGCCCTGGTTTGGCTCGTGACACTTTACCTCTTCAAAAACAGCTCGTACAATATCTCATTGTCAAGTTAATCACCTCACCAAGCATCCTATAACATCAAACACCACAAATTAGAACCTTACACACACTAAAATCACACAAGATGAACTAGAATTGAACATAGCTCAAGCTAAGAATACTGGTTATCTCGTTTGAACTTTAATTGAACATTTTGCTTCCAACTTTGATTTTAACACACCTTAGACATTATAAAACATAACTTAGCACTTATATCTCCCTCTGTATAAAGATTAACTCTTTACGCAAAGGAGAGGTCCTCTAAACTAAGTTATTTAAGTGTAGATAACAAAACTTAGGTGCATAAATCCACAAGAGATCATCACCACACACTTAAAGTCTTGTTCATCCTTGAACAACTCTTTAACTTAAGCACCATAAAAAGGAAGAATTCATAGAAATACTACAAGTAGAATACTCAAGCTAGCACAACAATGACTACACAAATAGCAAGTTCCTCAAACAGGCATGTCATATACACTTGAAAGCTCAAGAATGCTACTTCAAAACATCCTAACCTCAAGAATTGACTCACCAAGTTGGAAAAATCATTCATATTACTCAATCAAAGAGATCCTATAAGTCACCCAACTATCATCAAACATGCTCTCTCCAGAAGAGAGTTAGCCATAATCACTCACGTATATGCAATTTATCACAAGAATGGGTATACGGTTCGAAATAACTAATTTTCCCAAATAATTCACAAGTTACACAAGATGAACCATATTCTTACCCTTAGTGTAGTACTCTACTAATATCAGAATGTTAAGGCTTAAGATAAAATAGGACTTTAAGGATTGTAATGTAGGCTAAGGGATGGGAAGGAACTATTTTGTCCAGGAATAGTGACTATCCTCCTAAGCGCCTTAATACATCACACTTAACATTTAAACTTTTCTCTAATAACCAATCTCTCACCACCTCTTTCTTGATACGTCTTTTTTTCCCCATCTCTTTAAGCTAGTTCACAGATATTATGGAGGGAATATTGTATCAACACATGATTTAATATTGATTAATTTTTCTCTTGTTTCATTACATTAATCCCATCCACAAAACATAAATTCCAACACCAGTAGCTATTACTTTGGGCCTTTACTTTCACATTTTTATTATTCTACTTTACACTTCTTAACTTCAATTATATTTCTTAATTAAAGTGCTTAGGAGCTTTGGATCAACTTACGGTCAATCAAAGAAGGTAAGTAGGTTGATTATGAGGTTCCCAAAGAAATAGGCTAAGTCTTAATGGGGCTAACTAAGATTATGCACCAGGGTAGATAAAAGAGGGTGCAAAACATGGCTACTAAAAAAATGTCTATATAATCTCCTAAACCCATATTCTTTATTTCACTTTGAACACACACAAGGAAAGTTCTAGACATCAATATGCAACAAGGAATACAACAAAATCTTTACTTACATATGGAGCATGCTAAACTCCACTAGGATCATTATAGGCTCTAAACTAAGCAATCACATGAATTCCAAATTAAACCAACAACGTACAAGTCATAAACATGAACCTAAAAGTCTCCAAAGTAGTCATTCAACACAATCAACGTGCTTTTTCCAAACAAACCCACTTAAATAATGCAATCATACATAGCATCAATAAGAATATCTAACTTATACCTAACACCAAAATTTTAAAATTGACTCCTAAATATGATAAAGGGATATTGGGTTAAAAAAGGGTGCCCCCGTAGAAACGAACCAAAACGAACAACCATGAGGTGGGTGAAGTGTGCCCCTACTTGACTACCACCAACAACTAAAACATAAAAACTACCAAAGAGAAAATCTCTAAGTAACTTTTTTAACATTTTCTCAAGACTAGAAAGAAAACTAAGAATTAAAAACCTATAGCATCACTTCACCCAAAACCATGGGAATTTCTCCACCCCACACTTAAAAACATACTTTTCCTCAAAGTATACTCAAAATTTTATATAGAAATACTCTCTTAGGTCGCTGGGCCTAGCTAGTAGCATTTTCAAACATCAATGAGTTTAGGTGGACCCAAACCCCAATATTTTCCATTCTAATTAGTTCGGGTCTTCGGTACTCAAACTTCCTATCAACCTTTGACTCAACCAAATAAAATTGCATAAAATAAATCTAAACTTCAAAAATAAAATATCTACCTTAACTTAGTTTGAATCCCAAGAAACACCTAATTTAGTGTCGCATCATGACTCATATCACTACATCTCAACCATGTTCCCTCATCATTTTTCTCCTACTCAGAGGCCATTTACTCGCTCTTTAATGACCTTTTAAGTGTGAACTCTCAAGGTCATCATTTTTTCCAACAATAGACCTTTTAGGATCTTCTATTAACTTCATTCTTTGTGGCTCAAATGGTGGGATCGGGCAACTCTATGAGACTGTCTGAAGAGATCATTGATGGTTTGGAATCTACCACCCCATACTCATCCACTTCCATAGTTTTAATTATGCATAAGTCTTTATAATTGGAAGGTGAATTGAATGGTTTGTAGACTTTAAAGATCACTTCTTCTTTATCTAACCTCATTTTGAGAGTTCCCTCTCTCATATCAATCAGTGTTTCTCCCATAACCAAGAATAGACGTCCTAATATGATCGACACCCTATCATCTGCATCATAATCAAGAACAATAAAGTCAACAGAGACAATGAACTTACTAATCTTAATGAGCATGTCCTTAATATTTTTTTAGGGTTGAACTCAGGTTCGGTCTGCTATATGGAGCATCATAAAGTATGGCCTCGACTTTCCTAAACTAATAATATTGAACACTAATAGGGGCATCAAGTTTATTCTTGATGTGATATGAATCTATAATACTTACGATTCTTAAACTTGAAAAATATTCATGTACTTAAGGCTATTTTGTTGGATTGGATGTGTTTTAGGAGTGATTTTGCAAGAAACTAGGTTTTTGATGCTTAATTGGAGAAATGGAAGAAAATTGGAGTTTTGGCTACTTACCAAGACATTTCCAGGCATAATTGACAATTACCGGGTTTAGGTGACCAAAGTAGGTGTTAGAACTTGAAGTCCAGAGGCTTAGAAGAAGGAAAGAGAAGACCATGTTGCTTACTAAGGGCATATATGATCTATAGGTGGTACATACAGTCCGTATGTGACCAAAGTTAGTGATAGAGGTCCATGTCCAAAGTTGTACAAGACATCTGCCACTTACTTAAGAACACATATGGTCTGTATGTAGTACATAAGGTCTGTGTATGCCTTAAGTAAGTGACCACTGATGAAAAAATTCCCGATTTATTTCAGCTTCATTTCCATGGGTTTCCACGTAACCTACATACATTTCTATGATATTTTTAGTTCTTATTATGTACGTTTAGTCATGTTTTCCTATTTTCTTTTGGTTTTGACTTCTAGGGTTTTTCGTAATATATAAATACCCTTTATACTTTGTTTAGTAGGAGGCAGGCTAATATGCTCTTTGGGTTAAGGTACATCATTCACAAACATTTTTTAATTCTAAGGTCGACTTGTGATCTTGGGATCTTATTGATTTTGGATTTTTTTTCAATTTAAGACTTTGGAAATTCTTCTTTCATTATTGAGACATTGATGTTATAATTTTGTCTGTGGATACCCTGATCGATCTTATAACTATGAGAGACTAATTCCCTTTGGTAGGGTTATGTGATTCCAGGCTAATTAACAAAGTACAGGAATAACCAAGTCTTTCTAGATAAAGATTCTTGCATGTATTAGGTTTTCTTCATTCTTATTGATATATTAATGGGTGAACACGGTAAGATCCCACCTAGAATATCACTAATTACTCCACAAGAGGAGTAGTAACATGGAAAAAAATCACAATAGTGATTTGGGGTTAACTGCTCAAATAAGCTTAACTCTACTATCTTCTTAAGGTAGTTAACTTTCATCAAATAACTTGATACTGAAAACGCAATAGTTAAACTGGGATCCAGGCTAAAGGTTAGTAAGGAGACACCTTAATACTCAAAAGTTAAAGGGTAAAATTCATCAATGAGTCCACAAGACAGTTGAGGCCACATAACTTATCAGATTCTGCATATAAGGTATCAAAATAGTTTGACAGTGCATGATAAATCTGCAGAGTTGAGAATCCAGGAGGAACACAACCTTAGTGTTCGTCATAGATTTTTTACAACCAAAAGAATCAAATTTTGTCCTATTTACTATTTCAGTAAATCCTTTTTTTCTTTTCTGCACTACCTGGTGATTTCAACAAGTTCAACCAAAATATCTGACGTATTGCCTATGGGATTGACCCCCAACCTAGTTTGGATAGTATATTTTGTCAACGACCTCTTTATCCTTCTAAGAAGGGGTAGTTTTGGTGCTATCAGTACCAGCCCCTAAATCACTCTAAGCATGGACCACATCATTATCACCAATTTGTGTAGGTAGGATGACACTACCTATGTCCTTCAAATTCTTAGGTATCTTTCTCATCACCACCGAATTGCACTCCTTAGTAAGTCCCACTGCAATGTCCTACAACTTCATCTTATTTGTCACCACATCCTTCAAGTACTTAATGTCATTGTAAAAAATCTAACAAAGGAAGATTAAAGTGAAGTTCTCTAAGTATTTCAAAGAACTACTTAAAATATGCATCTTCGTTGGCCTTTTCTAGCCTTTGTGGGAATGGTGGTGGTGTCCTTTCACTTACATACTCAATAGTCTTTATTTTTGGGTACTCAAACTTCCCTAAATTTTTAGCATATTTAACTTTAGCTTGCTTCTTATCTACCTGTTATAGAACAAGCATTACTTGTACCTCCTTATTTTTCTTAGGAGGCATATCAATAAGATCTCAACCACTCCTTAAGGTGATTCCCATAACTTTCTTGGTATTTTCTATGTCACTTGGCAATGCACCTTAAGACCTGGTGGTCTACATCTAAGCCTGTTTCCCCAGCTGCATCTCTAAATTCTTTTGAGCAAGTTGTTGATTCTTTATCTCATCTACCATTTCTTCTTGTTTGGCCAGGACCTTCTATAATGTCTACTCAATATTACTAGCTTATGTATTCTGTTGCTAAAACAGTTGCATCTAATTATTGCCTCATGCATAATTTGGGCTGAGTCTTTCACTTGTGGTGGTAGGAATTTCCATAAGTTGGCCTCTATGCATTGACCACAAAATTTACAAAGTCTAGATTTGTTCCACGTAAGTCTGTAGAGTGACCGTTTTTTCCACAAATCTTATTTATTACAACCTGTCATTATTGCCCAATTAAAATATTTAGCACATAATGAAACCACCAATTCCAAGAGTCAGTTATCAAGGTATTATGAAATGGTATCATCACATCAACTATATCTTGCAAGCAATGTCATTAGCCAACATTTAGGGGACTCCCATGTACCCCACAAGGTTTCCAATTAAACTAAAGACATGGCCACCAAGGCCTTCCCAATACATTTGAAACAAACCAAACCAATTTAAGATCCATTATCATATCATGTAATGCAAGGTTTCAATAATAGTCAAACTATGTGGAAAAATCATTCTCATAGGAATTTTAACAAACATGTTGAGGGCATATAGTTTCCAAAACCAAAACCAAGTATCAATTAACCATTCCTATGTAACTATATGTTCAAACCATAATTATAACATGAAAAAACATAAGAAAAACATGGAAAACATTATCCAACCAAGAACAACCAAAACCCCCAACATATATTTCAAAACCCAAACATTACCGCATTAACACCAAGAAAAACATCCATTAAAACATGCTTTTAGTTTAACTAACAATAAGGGTAGAGTATTATGCCTGAGTTACAAAAATTCATGAAAAGATCTTGATTCATTTGCCTCTAGATGACTAACTTGAAGAAACCCTAGCCCAATCTTCTTAAGAGGTTGTTAGAGAGAGTTTGGAGAGTTTTTTCACCTTTTTAAAGTGTATAAGGAATTACCAACTAGGGTTATAAGACATGGGGTCTTAAGGGCTTAGGTTGGGAAATGTCCAAACTACCCTCGGCTTGAAAGTTGTAAAAATCTCTCGGGTGGGTACGAGCGGACCCTCCAACTCATCACCACATCATGCGAGTGGTACCGTCCAGTTGTAACCATAACAGAAATTTGGACACCATATTTTGTCCAGCATACGACTCTCTTACCTAACTCATACCATCAACATACGACTAGTATCCTTCAAGTCGTACCCTAAGCAGAACATCTAGGCTAGATACTGGACAACATACGATTGGACAGTATTCTTATCATATCATAAATATATGAATCATATAGAGTCTTCTCTTACCTTGAACAGAACTTGGCCAATATCATACTGACCAACATATGATTAGGGCCCTAGACCCGTATCCACAACGTACGATTCATGGTGTGAGTCATATGATAGATAGTAGATTCGATACTCAAGAAGTTTGCAAGGTCCAAAACCCAGGGTGTTTCATTCCTATAACATCAAACACCACAAACTAGGCCTTACACACACTAAAATCATATAAGATGAACTAGAATAAAACATAGCTCAAGCTAAGAATACTAGTTTTCTCGTTTGAACTTTAATTATACATTTTTCTTCCCAGTTTGATTTGAACACACCTTAAACATTAGAAACACATAACTAAGCATTTATATGCACCTTTATACAAATATTAACTTATTACATATACGAGAAGTCCTCAAGAGTAAGTTATTTAAGTATTGATAACAATACTTAGGTGCAAAAATCCACCTAAGATCAAAAAGAAATTTTTTGGATGTTCTCTGCCTTAATCTTGAGTTGATGTAAACCTAGCCACAAATCAATTTTAGAGAAAGCAACAGCTCTTTGTAATTGGTCGAACAGATTATCTATCTTAGGCAAAGGATACTTGTTGATGGATAGTCACCTTGTTCAACTGACTATAGTCTATGCACATCTGTACAATACCATCCTTCTTTTCACAAACAAGAAGAAACACTTGAATAATAAATTCCTTTTCTATGACACAGCCCAAACTTCAGACCATGTCGTATGAGCACCTCAAGCTCACATAAACCAGAGGTCGCCCTGATAACCCAACCTAATTGTCTCGACATACCATAGGAGTCAGAGAAGATCCAACTTATAAATTAGAATAGCGGAAATAATAACATCAATCAACATTAGATTCATTATAATGACTACGCCCAAGTTCACAGTTGTTCACAACACCTCTATATATGTCAATAAAAGTATATGTCAGGAAAAGCCCCCGACTTAGCCAAACCAAGTCTTAAGGAGACTAAGTCTAAAGATAAGGACTAAGAAATAAATGTATTCCGGATATAAGGAATTTCACCACTTCAAGTCAATGCATGAACTACTTTGATCTATAAGTCACTACGCAGGAAAAAGGAAAGATGCTCTGGTGCCTATGTCGCATGGAGATGTAGCATCCAGAGATAGTTAGCGGTTAGAATACTAGCATATAACTCAAGGATACGTTATAAGATAACATCATCAATCAACGATAAATCAATATATTATATTTTATTACATTGATACACTTATACATACATATACCTATACCATATATAAATCAAGATATCAGGATTTATCAACAATCTCATACATTCACTCATTAGATGTAGGGCAGAGGACTACCACTTCCAACACTTATGGATTTCAATGCTTAATATGCCAAGGACTTTAGCCACAATCACACATTCACTTTACTAAGGGTTTAGCCACAAACATCATCATTTAACAAGGGACCTTACCCAAACATATAGGATATTCAAATAACGGACTTTACCCATACATATAGGTGGACTTACCATAAGCCACAGGTGGACTTTACCACAATCCATAAGTGAACTTTACCACAATCCTTTTCATGATGAGAGGTTCTTTGACCTCAAGAGCTCTTTGTAAGCAATGGACTTTACCTAGCATTTTCATTGGGCAATGAACTTTACCCTCAAGCCATCACATAAGGCAAGGAAATTTAACCTCAAGCCATCACGACCATCATTCATTGACATTTGGGACTTTACCCTCTTGTCCATGCATCAACCCATATTCAATACAATATTTAGGGACTTTGGCTATTTATCCAATTTCAATGCTATACAAGACCTCATGGACATTATGGGAGCCTTTATTGCTCAATTATCTCAATAGGCCAATGCCTTTAATTAGCTCAATTATACACCTCCATACATGGTCATCAAGTCCTACACAAGCTATTTACATAGCAATTACTGGGGTTCTATGCATAATTCAAGTTCATCCTCATATCTAGGGATTTTACCCTCACATTAGCAATCAACCAACAATGTTTCCAATTTAAAAATACATGGTTCATAATACCATTATAAGGCTAAAATCATCCATGGTCACTTGGGCCATTTCCATAGCTCAACATATTATCAACATGCAACTAGTCATTTCACTTAGACATTTTAAAAAACACCTTTTGTGCATATTTATAACAAGGTCATTTTTATGGTAGAAATCATTAAGCCTAGGGTTACTCAAGAACCTCATGTTAAATAGCATACAAAAATCACCCACATATGCAATCTACCTTCAAATACATGTATCAACCTAAGTATATAGAAAAATCACCATAATTCATTGTTAGGTATCAAAACCGCCATGTACACTTACTGATTCAATTGTAAAATACATGGGTTTAGAGTTATTTAAAGAGGGGAAGAGATACATGCCTTAAAAAACTTGACACTAACAATATTCACTCTTATTCCTTGACACTAGATGAACACCTTCAAACCCTAGCCTTCAATCTTGATTCATAGAGTCTTTATAGTATTTAGGATGTTTATGTCTTCCAAATAAAGACTTGGGAGGCTACCAAGACTTATATAGGTCAAGGACTTAGGGTTTTAGGAAAGGTAAATGAACAAAAAGTCCTTGGTTAAAAGATGGAAGACACACACGTGCACAGGTATGACTCCCCCTCACAGTTCACTTGGCAATCATAACCTACGGTATGAGTGGTACCTTAAATCATACCCAAGGATTCCCTTAGGTCAACCACACTAGTTAAGGTATGAATAGGAACCCTTGACCCGTATCCTAAGGGTACGACTTGTGACCTAATTCGTATAGACCACCTGTAACCAAAGCAACCCACTCTAGGTTAGGTTTCACTTCATACGATTGGGCAGCTTATGACTCATGAGCTTTGTTATGACCAAGGGATGACCTTGTTGTATGTTTGACAGTATACTAACCTAACATAATGTCTAGGGTATGAAAAAGGAGTTCATGGTGGGTACGAGTCATGACTTAGGGAATAACTCAAGTACCCCCAACCATATCCCCTCCACAGACATTAGAGAGGTTGTTGTCTTTTTTAAAGATTTAAGTCTAAGTGTTCCAATTCTTTACCACATGGATAGGTAAGTATAGATATAATTTAAAACCATAATATGCACCTAAGGAGTCTTTAAAGAAGTAGGAAACAACACACAATAATTACAACACAACACACATATCACGATCATTGCCATTCAACAAAAAATTCTGCAAGGTCACATTCTAAGTCCATACATATACCAGGAAGGTCAACAAGAAATACCTCTAAGAATACACACACAATTAGGATCGAAGCCATAGGAGAAACTATAGAATTTTTCTCTTAAAGATGAGCTAAGAACACCCTACACGCTTCTTCAATAACTTTTGGGAATGAATAGAAGACACAATTCTCATAGGAGTCAAATTAAAAATACCCTTCCTCTCTAACTTTTCTATCCTAGAATACTGTGATAGTCTTAGCATAACAATCTATTATGGCATGATAAAGAGACAACCAAATCATCCACAAAATGATATAAAACTCCTTCATGTCTAAAATTACAAAGTATTCCAAAGTTGTATACCTTATAAACATCACAGGGCAGGCCTTATAGACCTAGTCAAGACATATAGACACCTCAACTATGTTGACACATAATAGAAGTGTTAAGTATTTCACAGTCCAATCCCAACCCCTAGAAAATTTCACTAACACATAAGATAAAGTAGACTTAGGATCAAATAATATATAATCTATATGATCAAACACAAGAATAGTACCTATGATCACAGCATCAGAAGCTTTCACTTAGGGATGAGGCAGAAGTGCATAAAGTTATTCTCTATAAAAAACCTTACCACCATTTCTACCTACCTGAGCACCACCTCTAAAGACCTATCATTCACCTTCTTTGGATTTGTACCCACCTTTCCTAAAGGCCTAGCTACCATACCAACTATAGGGACGACCTCTACTATTTTCTCCACCACCACAACCTACTAGAACTAAAGCACTAGAAATTAGTTGTTACGTGAACTAATGTATAGATAAGAAACTATGACAATACCTTTTAATGTGGCACAAGCTCCACATTCATGGCACCTAATGCCTAAATCAGTTCTCTAAACTAAAAACAAAGAAGTTGTATAGTTGTATATCTATGAAGGATGATAACTGACACTAGATGGGACCCCTGTAAACACAGGCATGACTAAATGATAAGGCCAAAAAGAGGGAAAATGAGAACCACAACCCCTTATAAAAGTACCAATGAACTGGCCAAATGCCCTGGCCTTTTTTCTTCCACTTTAACTTCCACAATTATCTCAATTGATAAAAATTTCTTAGAAGAATCAACCACATATTTAAAGGACCTACCAGATGAAGCCTGATCTGAGGTAAATTTATGCACCCCAATGTTGCTATTCAAGCTTTATTAGTCGTGTTCTAAGGATTTCTCTGGTGCTTAATGAGTAATTATTTGTATAAATAAGCATTTAAGTGTCATGTAATGTAAGTGGAATATACATATTATTTTCATAGTGAAATTAGAGTTAAAACCCTGAGTTTAGAATTAAAACACAAAAGCTAGTACTCTTAGCTTGAGATATTGCCTTTACTAATTTATGTTCTTGAATTGTAGGTGGTTGTGTGCTCTAATGTGTGGTTTTTATTATTATAGTAATCTTTTAATTTTATTATGATCATAAAGTTATGATAAAAAATATAGAAATAAAGTGGAAACAACACCACAAAGCATGGACTTAAAGGACAAAAGCATTGGACAAAAGTGATCAAAGTGGGACATTTTGGAGTGCATGGCATGCCACGCTGCATAGGTGCCACGAGAGGGACGTAGAAAACCCTTGGAAACTTTGTAGATGGCCAAATCCAGTGATCCTCTATGTTTTTGTCTTGCCATGCTGCCTACATAGTGCGATAATGGTGTAGCATGCTCTTAAGTTTAAATCAACAATTGGGGTTCTAGTATAAATACGACACTTTGTTCTCGTGTTACACACATCGAATGACCTTGATACCTTAAGGTGGGTTAGTGAACACTTTAATTAGGGATTTTATCATTTTCCTTTATATTTTAATGTATTTTAATATGGATTACTCTCTTCCAATTCTTGTTACGTCTATGAGTGGCTAAACATATTTTCCAGGGTTAAGGCCATGAACATGAGTACTATGGTTTTTAATTGATTTGGTTTGATTTTTTTATAATATTTTGTTGTTTATTTATTCTTTTTGTCACTATTTTAAGGAGTCATAAACCTTAGAATACATGCTATAACTCTATTGTGAACCTAAAAGGATGAATAGTAGAGTAGAATTCGGGATGAATAGAATAGTATCATAATCTTCATTGATTGATGTTATAATTTGACATTAGGATAGGAATATACTTAAGTGCCCTATTTGTTTCAATGACGGGATGAAATATAAATGTACTTGACTTAGTTCTTGTATCTCCGCTTAATGATATAGTTGTAGCCTGAGTTAGATAATAGACTAGATCTTTGGAAGGCCATAGCTATCATATAAACCCCATGAACCAACAAAAAAGATAAACAACCTGACTAATAAAGTTCAATAATGTAGTAAGATTGATCACACCTCTTTAAATATGGGCTTTTCTCTATTGATTATCCAAGAACTTTAAGTAACCACATTATTGTAGTTACTTTAGACTATAACTTTGAAACTCTTTTGGTTACGTAACACTTTATTAATATGATTAGTAAACTAAGCTTTGATAGTTGTTAATACAAGTATCTGAGTGATAGATATTGAGAATTTCATAAGGCTATTATATTAATTAGAGAGACTATGTACACTTGCATCTACGCTCGGGCGCAAGGCTTGTATTTTGGAAACAATCATAGTTTTAGTTTTACTTTTTGATTTCTTTGGCGCTTTTCACTTGGTCTTGATTTTTGAAATCACTGGTAATACTGTAAAAAGCTAGTAAGCTAGAAAGGGATTGATAATTGGTTAACTAGACCTCGATCCCAAGTAATGATTTCACCAAAAAAGTAGAGAAGTAGTCCTTCTCTACCATATCCCACAAGTTCATGAAGAATAGATCCCTCCTTTACCCATGCTGGTGATCCACCAACCCATAGGACTATTAGATAAGTGGCAATATCACTTACAACCAATGTGGCCACTACCATTCAATGAACGCCACCTGGAGGTAGATTTTAACTAAAGCTGACTATGGTACAGCTTCAACACAACAGTGGACATTTTATTGGGCTATCACATAAATATCCACAAGTTCACTTGTAGAACTTTCTACAGATTAGTGACACATTCATCCTTACGGGTGTGTCAACTGATTATGTGAGGATGACACTCTTCCTCTTTTCACTCTTAAGGAAAGAAAAAAAGTGGTTAAACACTGGGCTGGTAGGTTTAATCACAACTTGGGATGACTTAGCTTAAAAGTTCCTCATCCAATTCTTCCTAGCTGGTAAAACTACAAGACTTCGCAATAAGATTTTCAACTTCAAGCAAAGGCTAGATGAGAACCCATTCCATGCTTGGGAGAGATTAAAGTCTCTTCTTTCAGACAATGCACATCACTAATAGTCCAATGAGTTACTCTATCACACTTTTATTGAGGCACTTGACCATAACACAAAAATTTTACTACATTCAACTGTAGGGGGAAAACATATGATGAGCTATACACCTTGTTGAACTGGATTGCCCAAGAAAATTTGGATTGGTATAGTTATACCTCAAGGAGATCGATGAAGAAGGTTGTTGTTATAGTAAAATTTGATAGCACAACAGCCTTAGCTGCCCAATTGTTTTCCTCTAAAATTAGATAATGACATAATTCAGCAAGTTGGGTATGCAATAGATCCAGCAAAGGTTGATGCAGCAGGCTCTAATATAATATGAATTTTGTGGCAACAGTGGCCACTCTCCAGACTTATGTGTTGCAAATCCTAAATCTTTCAACTTTGTAGGCAATACATAGAAGTTAAATTATAGTAATTCGTGCAATTAAATATGGCAAACTCAGCTAATGTATGCTTAGGTAAACAACCATCAACCGCAATTTCAACATAAACAACACAATACACATGCCAGTAACATAGAGGAAACCTTGAAAAAGATTTTGACCAACTAAGAATAGATGGTTGCTAAAATAAAAAATCAGTAGGTTGTTCAAAAGCAATTAGAGCAGCAGCTAGGGCAATGGCAGCAGGCACAGAATACCAGACCTCAGGGTAGTTTGCCAAATTATAATAAACCTCTTAAACAAGTAATGGCAATCATTTTAAGGATAGATAAGGAGATTGATGAGAGGCCTCTATAGACAAATAAGGAGGTAGATAAAAAATTAATTCTTCAATCGGTTTTAAATAAAGTTGCTAAAAATTTAGGGAAGTCTGAGTACTGAAAAACAAAAGTTGTTTAGAAAAAAACACCACCACCATTCCCATAGCAATTTCAAAAATAAAAGAAGGATGAGTGCTTTAAGAATTTTTTTGACATGTTCAGAGAGTTTCACAATTAACCTTCCTCTTTTAGATGTTTTACAAGTGAATGCCAAAGTATGCTAAGTACACAAAGGATATGGTGACTAACAAAGTAAAGATGTAAAATGTTGAGACTATAGCACTTACTGAAGAGTGCAGCTCAGTAGTGTTACAACAGATTCCTAAAAAGTATAGGGACCCTGATAGTTTTACTCTCCCTATTCAGATTAGTAACAGCGAGATGGTCTATGCTCTGAGTAATTTGAGGGAAAGCATAAATTTGATACCCTTATCAATGTTCAACAATATGGGTTTGGGGAAACCGATACCATGCTCTATGTTACTCTAAATAGTAGATTGAACCATATTCTGTCCCAAAGGAATCATTGAGGATGTGCTCATCAAGGTCAATAAGATTTTATCCCTGTTGACTTTTTTATTTTGAATTATCATGCAGATGATAGGGTACTGATTATCTTGAGATATTCATTCATAGCTATAGTAGGTGCATTAACAGATGTAAGAGAAGGCACACTTATAATAAGGTTGGATAATGAAGATGTGGTCTTCATAGTCTTAAGGACACCCTACATGCCGTCCCATTACAAATATTTACATATGAGTATGGGGTGGTAGAAAGAGCACCATAAAGACCACTTCAGACAATTTCATTGAGTTACCTAAGCCACCACCACCTAAGCCTCAGTTAATGATGATTGATGTGTCTAAAAAGACTAAACCTAAGAAACCTATAGACCTTGAGAGTTTATAGTCAAGAGGTAAAAAGAGAGTGAGAAGATGTCCTCCAAGTTAGACAAAGAGGATGAAGAAAGTCGATTGAGTAGTGATGTTGGGTCGTGTAGTGACACTAAATCAGGCGTTGCTTGGGAGGCAACCAAGTTAAGGTAGATTTTATTTTTTGTAATTTTAGTTTTTACTTCAGTGTTTGCTTTTGTTGAGTCACAGGTTGATGGGAAGTCTGAGTACCAAAAATCTGAGCTAACGAGCATGGAAGAGACTAAGTTGAGCTCCCCACACCCTCTTGATATTTAAAGATGTTGTTATCTAGGCCTAGAGTCCTAGAGGAGTTTTTCTATCTCTCCTTTTAAAATCAACTTTGGGGATTAAGTACATTTTTAAATGTGGGGTGGGGAAATTCCTAATATTTTGGGTGAAGGATATTGTAGGGTCTTAGTTTGAGGTGTTTATTAGTTATGTGGGTAAAATTTGAAAAATAACAAAATAATTTTTATTTTTAGTTATTAGTTTGTGGGTGTCAGTTGAGTAGGTGCACACTTCATCCAACCCGTGGTTGTTCCTTTCAGTTCTTTTCCACAGGGGTGCCTTATGAACCCATTATCCTTTTTCTTTTTAGAAGTAAATTTTATTTTTCATTGTGTTAGTATAGTGAAATTTTTTTATTGGTGCTATGTATGATTGCATGATGCAAGCTATTTTGTATGAAAATAACATGTTTATTGTATGAATTATTATTTTTGAGACTCCTAGTACCTAGTTTATGACTCTTGTACGTGTTGGCTTAATTTTGAACTCATCTGATTGTTTGGTTGAGAGTCTATAATGATCCTACTTGAGTTGAGCATGTGACATGTGTGTGTAAAGTTGTGCATTCCTTATTGCTTGTGATGTCTAGAACTTTATTGGTGTATGTGCAAAGCAAAATAAAAAGTATGGGTTTAGGAGATGATATAGGCATTTCCTTGATAGCCATGTTTTATACCCTTTTTTATCTATCCTTGTGCAAAGTCAACCCTATTGAACCGATAGCTTATTTTTTTGGTATCCTTATATGTAGCCTATTCTATTTCCTTATTTGACCTTAATTTGATCCAAAAGCTCTTAATCTCTTTAGTTAAAAATTATAAGAGTTAACTAGTTGAAATAAAAGTAGCAAAAAGGTAAAAGCAAAGCCCCAAAACATAGCTACAGATGTTAATATTTGATGTACATTGAGGTTGCGAGTTGTGTAATGAAAGAATGAAGATTGTTCAAAATTGAATATTGTATGCTTAGATTAAACTCACACTACATTGTATGTGAATCAGCTTAATCAGATGGGGAAAAATAAGAGAAGTATGTAGATGAATGTGGGGGAAATTAGTTGTCAATAGAAATATCTTAATGTTCATGTGACGTATTAAAGCATTTAGAAAGATAGTCACTACTTTTAGCCAAATAGTTCCTACCCATCCTTTAGCCTACATTACAACCCATAAGGACCTATTTGATCCTAAGGCTTCACATTCGGATATAGTAGAGTACTACACTAAGGTCAAGTCTATGGTTCATCATATGCAACTTGTGAATTCTTTATGAGAGTAAGCATAATTTGATTTTTGTACCCATTCTATGATAAATTGCATCTGCATGAGTGATTATGGGTAACACTCTTGTTATAAGAGGACATATGCTTAAAGATAGTTGGGTGATTTGAAATACATCTTTTATTGGGTAATATGCATGACTTTTCCAACTTTGTGAGTTAATTCTTGAGGTTAGGATGTTTGAACTAGTGTTTATGAAATCCCAATTATGTGTATAACATGCTTAGTGTAAAAACTTGCATTATGTATAGTCACTGCAGTACTAACTTGAATGTCTTACTTGTTATAGAATTGTGGATTCCTCCTTGACTATGATTCCTAGAGTAAAGAGTTGTTCAAGGATGAACAAGGCTTTAAGTTTGGGATGATGATTATAGGTGGATTTATGCACCTCAGTGTTCTTATCCGGGCTTAATTAGTCTTGTTCTAAGGATTTCTCTTGTGCTTAATGAGTAATTATTTGTAAAAACGGGCATCTAAGTGCCATGTAATGTAAGTGGAATGTCCATAGTGTGTTCATATTAAAATTAGAATCAAAAGACCAAGTTATGAATTAAGGAACAAAAGCTAGTACTCTTAGCTTGAGTTATAGCCTTTACTAGTTTGTGTTTATTAATTGCAGGTGGTTGTGTACTCTAATGTGTGGTGTTTGACGTTGTAGGAAATTTTAAATTTATTATGATGATGATGAATTGGTACAAAAAAATCTTTAAATCAAGTGGATATAACACTACAAATCATGGACTTAAAGGACAAAAGCATTGGACAAAGTGATCAAAGTAGGATGTTTTGGAGTGTTTGGCATGCCACACTGCATAGGTTCCGCGATAAGACTATGCCAATCCCTTGGAAACTTTGTATATGGAAAATTACAGTGTGAATCCATGTTATTTTCATGCCATGATTCCTACATGGTGCGATATTTCTGTGGCACGCCCTTAAGTTGAAATCGGCAATTGGGCTCCAAGTATAAATAGGACACTTTATTCTCGTGTTACACACATTGGACAACCGTGCAAATTGATGGGAGGCTGGAGAAAAGTTTAATTTAGGATTTATCTCTTTTGTTTAGTTTATTTATGGATTTTAACATGGATTACACTATTACAATTCTTGTTACATCTATGAGCGGCTAAACACCCTTTTTTTGGGGTTAAGGCCATGAACATGAGTACTATGGTTGTGAATTAGTTTGGTTTGGTTGTTTTATCATATTTGGTTGTTTATTTATTATTTTTATCACTATTTTAAGTAGCATCAAACCTTAGAATACATTTTATAACTCTATTGTGAACCCGAAAGGATGAATAATAGAGTAGAACATGGGATGAATAGAGCAGGATCATAATCTTTATAGATTGATGTTATGATTTGCACTTAGGATAGGAATATACTTAAGTTCCCTTTTTGTTTCAATGACGGGATGAACTATAAATGTATTTGACTTAGTTTTCGCATCCCTGCTCAATGATGTAGTTGTAGGGCTGAGTTAGATAACAGACTAGAGGGTCAAAAGGTCATAGTCATCATATGAACCCTGTGAACCAACAACCAAGATAAACAACGTAGCAAATGAAGTTCAATAACGTAATTAAATTATTTGTAGTGCCTTAACCCTGGGATTTTCTCTATTGATTGTCCAAGAACCTTAATTAACCGAATTGCTTTAGTTACTTTACACTCTAACTTGGAAACACTTTTGTTTACATAGAACTTCATTAATCTTATTAGTGAACTAAGATTTGATAGTTTTTAATACAAGTCTCCAAGGGATCGATATTCGGCTATTTATAATTTCACTGTATTACTTGGTAAGACCATACACACTTGCATATGAGCTTGGGTGCCACACTACCATAGACAAAGAAATTATCTAAATCCCTTAATTCATACCCTTTACAAAGTATTGAATTCTCTCTTCCTCAAAAGTGATCAACTGAAGTGCATAACAAGATAAGGCATGGAACTTAGCCTTATAGGCTACCACAAACATGACGTCCTACTCTAATACAAAAAACTCAACCTTCTTTAGGTTATTATAAGCATGAGGGACATAGTTTTCAAGGACTGTATTCTGAAATTAGACCCAAGTAAATGGAGGTAAGTTAACCCTACGCTTAAAAAATGACCTCCGCTATTGCTTGGCTTTGGCCTATAGATGAAATGAAACAAATACCATACCATACTTTTCAGAAATACCCATATTATGTAGACATTCATGATAAACTATAAAAAGCTTAGTCTATGTATATCATCAATCATCACTGATCTAAGTACCTGTCGATCATATACTATTGTCTTGGAGCCATCATCCATCATAGGTGCCATAGTAGTTGTATGTTGTAAGGTTCGGATGGGAATATAGGAATAGCAAGAGTAGTATTTGTTCTAGACAAACTGCCTAAGCATCCCAACACCTGTTGAATAAGTTTTGTAGTCATAGGTACCTAGTCTGAACCATTTTGTATAGGCACCGCATTGTCAGGAATCACCGCTTCCTCATCCTCAATTGCTACCGACTCATTCTGAGCTAACTATGGAGCACCCTGTTGTGTGGTAGGGGATGTTTGTCTAGTAGGTCTTCTGACATGACCCAAACCAGGGCCTTGTTGAGCATCCCAAGTCTAACCGAGACTAGATACCACCTCCATTACCCAAACAAACCAACCAACATATATCCTTAGTCGGATGAATTCCGACCATATAACAAGATAGCGTTATTTTAAAATCTAAGACTCTGGGATAGGTCCATGATTGTGACCACCCAAATGAGGCCAACCGCCCAATACCAACCAATAACCAATACCAAACCAAACCATTATTCAAAACATAATCGTATGAGTTCCATAATAATTATATAATCTAAAAATAAAAGGGGATGGAATAGCCAACAATATAGTCAACCAATGTCAGCCCCGAATACCAGTGCCAATACTAAGGCTAACAACAATACTGATCCCGCCCATACCAACCCATAGTAGTTCCACAAAAGCCGCTAACAAAAAGAAAACTAATAACCGATTGGGACATGCCCTTAACCATAGCCAAAACTAATATCCATAAAATAATCAAAGTATATAAAAATGTCCATATCATGAAATAGAGCCTTCGGAAAAGATGGAAGATCACCACTTTAATCCAAAAGCTGATCCCAAAATCTGATCACTATGTAGGAGAAGTAGAATGGCTAGCACCTGCATCGCATGGGGATACAACCGCCCAAAGAAAGGTTAGCGGGTGAACACTAGCATGAACTCATGATAAGGATAAAATAACGCCATCCAGTAAAACCAAGTAAACCAACCATATGCATACAAACCATACATATATATATAACTATGCAGGGAAAGAGAATCGTGTTTAGTAAGTATTTAAAACCATTAACCTGGGTATGTGTAGCTTAACCATCCTTAACCACCCATGGGCTATATGGGTCCAGTGTAACCCCTGAATGGGTCCCAATGTGTGTAGCAGCACGAATCAGAGATAACATAAGAGTAGGGGTTCCCAAGTACCCTTCGCTCTATATGATATATATATATGTACAGTGTACTAAGAGGATTTCTACATACCTCATAGTATCATATATGGTCTCCATGACCAACCCCTCCTGTCGGAAAACATGAGTTTCTAGTGTTCGTTCTTTGAACCCCCGCCTTCATGATTGGCAATCACACCCCGCCATTTATTTCCCAACTAAAACTATTTCCAACCAACCAATGTATTATCCCATTTATTATTAACCAAGGCTAATAAAAGTGGTATCGTCATACCGACTATAAATTGCAAGTATTATCCTTAGCCTAACCTTTTAAGATAAAGGGATTCCTGTGTACCTATTTATCAAGTTAACTTGGGGAATCCCGTGTACCCTACAAGTGTTCCACTATGTTTGCATCGGGGAGTCCTATGTACCTTACAAGTTGTCCATTAACATGTTTACTTGGGGGATTCCATTGTACCCCACAAAGATGTTCAATTAATCATAACCATGACTAGAAAACCATTCCATTTAACCATTCCAAAACATTTAAACCATTTAGGGTTCCATTACCAAGTTCAAACCATGCAATAGTTCCATTAAAAATCCAATAATATAGTAAAAGCATTATCATAGGCATTTTATTAAACATGTTGGGGGGCATAGTATTTCCAAACCAAAAAATAATTACCATGTAACCATTTCCATGCAACCAATCATCCAAAACCACCATTAAAACATGTAAAAACATAATTAAAACATGGGAAAACCATAGCCAAGTATTTATAACCAAAACCCCAACACATATTTGCAAACCCCAAAACCATAAAATAAATTATGCCATGAAGACATTGTATAAAACTATGCCTTTTGTTGGAAATAACAATGAGGGAAGAGTACATGCCTTAATTCAGAAGGTAATGGAGAGAAATCACCAACACAAGGCCTAAATTAATCCTTAAGATGAAACCCTAGCTTCTTTTGCCCAAGAACTTTAAATAGGATTAGAGAGTGTTTTCTAAGTGTTAATGAATTTAATAATGGGGCAAATAACCTCCCTACAGAGTTAAAAATCGTGGGGGCGTATTAGGTTAAGTGTGGAAATGTCTAGATTTCCCTCACTTAAACTTCATAGAAATCTCCTCAGGGGTATAAGACTACCCATACCAATCATACCGTCCAATACGAGTGATACCCACTACTCGTACCCTAGCCCCCTTGGAACAAACATTGTCCAAGGTCTAACTTACCCTAACAAAATTATACCCAAAGCATACAACCCATACCTCTAACCCGTACCCATGGAAGAATAGAATCAAAAGAGGACTGAACATTGTCCACCATACGAGTCTATAGTACAACTTTTACCTTATCTTACGCCTCATGGTGAGCCACTCATACTCAGATCCAACTTAAGTTTCGAAGTCTAAGATTAAGTGAAGGAAAGAACCAAACCCAAAAACCCATATCCATCAATAAAAATAGTACCACCTAAGAAGTATCTATTCCAAAAGCAAAATTAAGCCCACCATCAATCACTGATCAGAATATGATCAACCCATACTAGTCGTAACCTAGTGTACGACTCGTTCCCCCTAGTCGTAACTTGTCCAGCAACTAAAAATTTAGGAAATTGGCTAAGGTTCAAAAACCCAGGGTGTTATAGTCTCCACCACTAGGAACATTCATCCCTGAATGACGGACATGGTAGGGTAACCACAAGCACGATTCATTTGCATTATCAAATATCAATCCAACCTTCAACCAAGTTTGAAAATAATGAGGCAAAGATATTAATGTTTCCTTTAACAAAGTTTGACAACAAAAGTATGTTGAAGAACAGATACCTTCCACAGAAATCCACAAAGCAAAAAACAAATATAGATGTTTGGACTTTATGTCCTCTTTCGCTTCCCATGAAGCCCCTTTCACCTTATGGTTCTGCCATAGAACCTTAACCGAGGCAACATCCTTGGTTTGTAACCAATGAACCTACCGATCTAATATCTCAATCGAGACCTCTTTATAAGATAGAGAATATAAGATACCCGATCCTTCTAAAAGAATAATCAAAGAAGGATCACCAATGCACTTTCTCAACATAGAGATGTGAAATACCGAATGAACGGAGCTCAAACTAGAAGGCAAGTCTAATTCATAAACCACATTACCAACCCTCCGCAAAACCACATAAGGTCCAACAAAGCAGGGACTGAGCTTTCTCTTTTTACCAAATAGCATTACTCCCTTCATAGGAGATACCTTTAGGAACTCCTTATCCCCAACCTCAAACTCTAAGTTTTTATTCCTTACATCTGCATAAGAATTTTGGCGACTTTGGGCAGCCTTAAGCCTAACCAAATTGCCTTTACTTTTTCCATAGACTAATAAACCAAATCTGAACCAAACATATCTACCTCACTAAGCTCAACCAACTAATAAGAGATCTACACCTCCTACCATATAATGCCTCAAAAGGGGGTTATACTAATACTAGAATTATAGCTATTGTTGCAAGCAAACTCTACCAAAGGTAAATGCTCAACCCAATTGCAACATAATCAATCATGCACGCTCGAATCATATCCTCCAATGTCTAAATAGTCCTCTCTGCTTGCCCATGTATTTGAGGATGAAAACCAGTAGTCAGACTAAGTCTAATCAACAAATATTCAATTTAAAAGTATGCAAGATGTCTAAATCAAATCTACAACTATAATAGAAACCATAACCTTTCTTAAACCAAAGCTTGAATACAACTAATCCGCAAGATCCTTGCCCTGCTTCAATGCTTCAGATTTTTCTCAACCTAAAAATAATAGATAAGGAGTAATCAACAACTTAATCATCAATTTGAGGAATTTGGGATCAAACCCCACTAATTTTACCCTTATCCATTGCCTAAACTATGAATTTTGGGCTTTCACCCATTAATTTACCCCAATTCCACATATTTCTCATTAAGAGGAAAGATTTCATACTAGGAATCATAATTGAACAACCTAAAACCATTATCAAATGATTTTAAGACTACTCAAAAGTATTTCTCACCAATTCATCAACTTAGGGCCTAAACCCAAGAAACTTACCATAAATCCTTGTTCTAGTATTCTATATAATAAATACATTAATATCGTTAAAATAATTAAATAATCTTACCTTAGTTTTAAAAATTACCCAAGATAGTAGAAAATCTCCTTTGTCAAGCTTAGTTACAAGATCTTTGGATATTAAGGAGAAATAAGGTAAAAGAATCAGGAACACAGACATATTAACATCCTATGACCATTTTAGTAGGTACCTGACCACTATAGTGGTCTCAATGTGTTAAGAAACATCCTTCTATGGTGATTCTAAGATATCTCTTACCGATCATAACAGCAGTTGGTTCACCATTATTGTGGTCCTACTACAACAGTGAGGAGGTTGCTGATATGACTCTCTGTAGAGACTTAGGGGAACTTATAAGTTTCCCTATTTCATAGCATACGCCTAGAAATAGAGAAACTAGATTTAACCTATAGCAACAATTACCATAATTGATGTTCTATGAATCTATTTCTTATTCCAAAAGTTTCAATGGACCACTATGTCTATTGATTACCATGATATAACCACAAAACATCAAACACTACTCCATAATACAGAAATAATCTCTAGATCACACAATACCAAATATCTATCAAAAACTCGCCCAAGCTTAAGATTTTAACAACTCTCCTCTTAGGAGAAGATCTACTGTCCACTTACACCCATATCAATGCTATAATAATAGAATGTGTTATTATAAGACTTATTTAATATCCTAAGGAACTGAACCAAACCTTCATCTAGACTTAAAAATCACCCTCAAAAGCTAGTGGAATCATCAAAACTAAAAAAATACCTTTCTAACCTCAAATAGTGAATTTGGTCAATTCTCATAAGTTTTCAACTCGAAAAACTCAAAACTCATTTGAATGTTGAGACTTGAAGAAATAGTCCTACTAACTTAAAAATCAAACTCTTAAATTGATGCACTAATGGAATTTTGATACGATTACAACTTCTATAGATATTGTTAAAGTATACTATATCAACTTTTTAACCTTCCTAAATAAAAAAAACTCACATAATACTCAACCTACCACCATATTAACCACTCTCATACCATAAATATATAATATAACTATGAGAGAGGTAAATAAGTCAAAGTGCACAATAATAAAAACAACCACAGGGATTATTACGCATATTTATTGTTTTAAGCTTCCAATAATAATTACAAAGTCATGTATATCACTTTTTTATACTCTTTTATAAACCTGTTAAATAATATATAAATAAAAATTCAATATTAAAGAGTGTGATGATATAATGACCTATCTTGTTGTTATAGCATTACTATTGATATATGGGTAGAATTGACCCTAGGATAAGAGTTGTGAAAATCTAATGTAAGGGTAAGTTTATCGGAAAACTAAGTATTGTGTGGAGTAGATACCGTTTGTGTCTCATGGTGATATATTTGATGGTTTTATGAGTGTGATATGATAGATAAGAGATTAAGTAATTTATAGAAACTTTCACAATGGTGTTCGAGTTTGTAAAACTTCAATTATGGCTTTTTGTATAGTGAATTATATCTATGTAGTCAGAAAACCAAGGTTGTGCTGTAAAATAAGGGAGTTTTGGAATATCCCTCAACTTTCTCCCATTTGCTCCTATAAAAGGTCCCTACTCACCATAACGAGACCACTATAGAAAAAAGTTGACCACTATAATAATCAAAAAATAGATTATTAGGACCATTATAGTAGGTCTCAAGTTGTTGTATCAAGTCCCTACCCATTCTAGTGGGGTCACTGCAGTGGGTCCTTTTCTGTTGTCATGGGCACCAGCAGTTAAAGATGTTAGTACTCTAATTTTAGGCCTTTTTCTAGTCAAAACCTCCATATGTTTTACTAAGGGATTAAGAAAGATGATTTTTTCTTCCAGCTTAGGAAATTTGTACTATTGAAGTAAAGTTATCACACCATTGTAATTTAAAATTATTCTCTTTAATCTGTAGAATCATTAGAATAATTATTTTAGTGAATTTTGGGGTTTAGTTCCACTGATGATGGAGATTAGGGAGAATTGGCATGACTAGCCTTAAAAATATTGATAATGATTCAAAGATGTTGCTTTATACTTATAATAAAGAATCACTTTTGTTTAACATGAATCCTGGGGAATTAGGGTGGATTAATAGGTGAAAAGACTAAATTGGTAATTTAGGCTATAAACTAGGGTAAAACTAATGGGTTTTATTTCCTAATGCCTAAAAGTGGTGTGTAAGTTGTTATTACTCCATGTTTGTTATTTCTAGACCAAGAAAAAATTAAAGCAGTGAGAAAGGAAAAGCTTTAGTGAATTAGCACAGTTAGACTTGTGTTTTCAGGTAGGTTATGTTTTGAATAATAGTTATAGACTTGATATGTATTCCATGTCTATTCATAAGTTACATTTTTGTAAATTCTCCATCAGGCATAATTTTAATTTTGTGAGTAGGTGGACATGAGTGCTATACATGAAATGATGAACTTGAATTTGACAAAGTGTATACTTGCATATTTAGTGTGTTACTTATCTTTTTGTTAATATTCATACATTGTGATATTCATAGGGTCTGGTACCAATGCTGGTACATGTTACTTATATTTGATGGATTGGGTACCATGCTAGTATGGTACATAGATGAAACTGGACCCCTACATGTCATGACTATTGAGCAAATAAGTCTCTTTAGTATGTATGTACATATTTGAGATAAGGTGAAGGCGGTTTAATGCATTATTATATGTGAATAATCATTGATAGTTTATTTGCATTTCATAACATGTTGTAATAATATCGAGGTAGCATGAGTCTACTCTAGTGAGTTAGATTAATGATAATTGGTTTGTGTATTTTACACTTATGGTATTTAGAGAAGTCATAGGCCCTCCCTCTCGTTGTTGAATTTATGTGTATGAAGGATGACCTAATTGGGGTTATGGGTTGACTAAGTGACTATTTGTAGATTGGTATTTATTGATTGAAATTACTTGTTATATGTTGATGGCATGACCCGAACCAGGCCTAGTCGTGATGGGTATCACAACGCCACCATGGACCAGAGACCACCCCCTTAACCTAACCTCAAGAGCATAATAATCATAAAGATAAAGTGGAAGCCTATCAAACCAATGATAATAGTAATAGGAATAGATAAATAAAATGATGGTTCAAAGAATTCAAATATCAATACACCCACACTTTTCCACAATAGCCTCTAAAACCAGAATAAAAACTAAGTCGAGATATTCCCCCGACTATGACCAAAAATAATTCAAAAGTACTATAACAATAAATAAAAAATAATAAAATGATAAGGTCTTTCAAAAGATGGAGGCTCACCACGTCACAGCAATTCAACAGACATGCTCAACCACGTAATGCTGCACAAGAGCAAAAAAAACCTTCAAAACCTACATCATGAAATGATGTAGTATACAGGGACCGTTAGTGGATAATGTAATACCCCGCAAGATCCTAGCCAAGTTTGCAGTTATACGTCATATGTTTGGACATCCCAAAGTCATTATTTCACACTAAATACAAGTGACTTGGCCATTTTAAGACCCCAGGATTTTGAATAATTTATTTTTGACCATCCCGAGTATGAAACATTGATTTATGAGTCGAAATATGTTTAGAAATGTTAAAAGGGGTCATCTGGGAGAGTTTTGAAATTTTTTAAAGGTGTTCGGGGTATTTTTGGACCACGGAGGTAGAATGCCTCTGTGATATTATTGTGTCACAGAGACTGTCCCTCTTCAAAACATAGTGTGTCATAGAGGTTAGTCTTCTTGATATATGCCATGTCACGGATGCTAGCCTCCGTTATAGCCTCCATGCCAAGAGGGGCATGAATTACCCCATTCCCTATCAATTAATAGCGTGAAGTCATTCCCCAATTCCAAAAAAGTCAAGAATTTCAAGTATTTTCTAAGAATTCAACCATTCAAGGTTCCAATTCCAAGACTTCTTCAAAAATTCAAGTAACTTGTGTATGTGGGGTATGCATCAATGGGTTCCTTCCACCCATTGAGTCACAAAATCCCTTTTTGTTCAAGTATGAATTTATCATCCTCTTTTATGAAAATATCAATGTTAATTATGAATTTAATCCATGTTCTTCTTAGTAGTTTTGAATTCAAGCCATGTCAATAAGTTTCCCCATGTTAATTATGCACTTTATGCTTTAAATTACAATTAGTCATATCATGTATAGTTGAAAACATGTTAACTTACCAATTCATAAATTTAAGCCATGTGATCATGCTATCCTCTTAAGTTTAACATATCCCCATACTTAAAGATCATGGTTTCCATCAATTTAGTGAAATATACTATGTTTTGGGTCCTTGAATCATGAATTCCATTTCAGGGTTTTAAATGATGTATTGTATTTAAAGTATCATTCAGGACTGGAGGGTTATGAACACCCGATACCTATGTATTTTTTACATGTTTCCATTTTCAAGTAACAAGTCAGCCAGACCATGATTTTACTCTCAAATTCAGATTATCATGTTCATGCTTAGTACTAACACGTATAATACTATGTCATGTTAAACAAATAATAATACTCGTATCATTAAATTGGGAGTAACACTTAGCACCGAGTGAACACAACGATGGTGGATTCCTCATCATCTAGGCATGAGTCATTATAGCAGTCCCTAAGTTCTAGACCTATGGCACCATAATAGATTATGAGGGGTCCGCCGTCAGTTAGGCATGACACCCTCATTTTTTGGGACATCATCCTTATGGATACACATCACTAGTCATGTGTTGGTACCCTTGGAAAGGTACCAGCACCCTTCTAACTAGTTACATGTTAGACCTCGATAGCTCAGACTGGGCATGTCAGCTATAGTTAGCTCCTACAGTTTTAGTTTAGTTCAGCATTCAGATAATATCAGCTCAGGTTTACATGACCAAGTATTCAGTGTGCCATTTACTCAGTTAGTCATTTTAATTGATTATTTTAGTAAATTCTTATGCTTTGCCTTGCATTCATTTTACATGTCCATGCATTCTTGCTCAATATTTATACATGATCCTCATTACGCTTTGGTATTTATTTAGCTTTAACTTGAGATTTACACATAGCCTACATGATTTCTATTGCCTCCAAACTTAAAGAAGTATATTCAGCTCATGATTTATAAATTCCACTTTGCCTTTTCAATTTTACATTCATCCATGTTCTAAATGCATATTTCGAAAAATACCTTATGTCCTCAATTTTAAAGCATACATTATTTATTTCCATGTTTTAATGTATGTCCCATATACTCAGTACATTCCAAATTACTCACCACATATATGCATTAGTATCTACATTCCTTCATAATGTAGGTACAAGATATAGTCCATACACCAAGGTCAGACTATTTTCAGCATTCAGCCAGCAGGTGAGGAGTTCTCTTATTTTGGGAACTCCAGTCCATTGTAGTTCATGTGTTTTATTTTTATTATCCTTATGTATTGATTTGTGGTATTTGGAGGCATGTATTAGCTACCTATAATCTGTATAGTAGAGGCATCATTGATAGTCAGTCAAAGTCATTATATGTAACTCAAGCTCCTACTTCAGATTTATTGTGTTGTAAACATTTACAGTATCATATTTATTTAGATTTTCTCATGATTATGCTTCCACGAAACAAATATAGATTGTATATACATTATAAATCAGTTTCTCAAGTATTATGCCAATACATGGGTTATTATAACGCCCCGAAAATGGTCCCGAGATGTCACACGGTACTTAGGACCACAAGTGATCCCAAGCTAACCCTTCTACTGGCATAACTTATAAGAAACTAAATAAAATACATAAATCTGGCCAAGATAAGCAAAAGATAACTCTTTTCTGAATCTGATTAATACAGAACTAAATTAAGATGTTTACAACTCTGCTTTTACAAATCTACCCTGGAATCAAATACATTAACTCTACTGACTGTATATGAAGCCTCTACTAGTATAGCTATAGGTAGCTAGGACATGACTCCCAACTATCCCAAATCAATACGACTGAATGAAGAAACAATGAAATAATTCTCAAACTATATGACTGACTTCAGCCCTTGAATCAAGAGAAATCATCACCTGCTGACTGGAAGTTGTAATCTATCTAACTATGATATGCGTGCTACAACTGAATTGATACCTATATTATGAAACAATGTAAAACATAGACATATATGTGGATCAGTAATTTGAGGATGTACTAAGTATATGGGGGTGAATGCAATAAGTAAGCAATATCATCACAATTTATAAAATCATGCATGTTAAATGTAAATGACTCACATAGGCTTGAGTAATCTAAAATCTGAAGATCATAAATCATGGTTCGTATTTTTATTAGTTCATGATCAGAAAGGTCAATAGGTATTTCTGAATAAGTTTTGAATTTTTTGGAACACGTTTAGATCATGTTTGGAGTCCCAAAATAGTGGACCAACGCAATCATAGCATGCCACATTTCCAATCGCGTTGGTCAATATTTGTACAGGCTGCCAGAGCCAAAAATTATGAGGCTCGACATGATCATGACAGGATGCATCGAATATCTATCACAGCCATCAATGCCCCGCGTAGTTTGTAGAGTCGGCACCCAAGTTTTAGTCATTAAATGTCTGTATTTTTTAGGGCAAAAGGGTCAATTTCCTATCCTTATATAAACCCAATAACACGTGATTCATCCATATTTCACCCAAAATATATAGTTTCTCTCAAGTTTCTCTCAAGAACAAATTAGGGTTTTCAATTAAGGATTCAAACTCAATACACAAATTCAAGAATCTCTCTGTCAATCTGTGTAAAATTAGGAACTAAGGTATGTCAAGTGTTGATTTATGGATTCCTTTCATCCATGAAGTCCAAGAACCTTCTTTCAAATTATAAAACATGATATTTATGATGTGGGTAGTCTGTAACCATGTTTATCTTGTTGTATGATTCCCAAGTTGGAATCTTTATGCGTTTTCATGAAACTACGTTAGCATGCAAGATGAAATCCATGAATTGGTTTTGTTTATGATGTGTAATTTGATGATTTCACCTATGCCCTAAGTTGTGCATGTAGGGTATTTGACAAAATGTCTAGGAGGATAGATATTGGGTATTATAGCTCAATTATGACTCGAATAATAAATGCATGCTTTACCCTTATAACCAAGACTGACTTCCATTAAATTGTATGCATTATAAGTGTTTGATGAAATGTTCATGAAATTAGGTTGATGAAAGTATGACATGTTTATATGCAATTCCATCTATGTACAACATTATGACAAACAAGTGTTTCATGAAATCCCCAACTTATTGTATTATGAATTGTTGATATTGGTTATATGTTCATAAAGTATCAAGTCTTATCAGTTTCATGCTATCGAATCCTGGGGTACTTGTACCCGACAATTTAGCTGTGTGCCTAGAGCCAATATCAGTTTTCACAATATTCCCATTCAAGCCATGATTAGTAGAATTCAGTCAGTTACATACTCAGGAATTCTGTCAGTCAATGGAATTTAGTGAACTATGTTCAAATTAGTTAAAAGAGACTATTAGTAATAGTTCATTTTAGTTTTAATCAATTGAATGTCTCTTCAGTTAGGAGTAGAATTCAGCCTCGAGTGAACCCAAGGATGGGGACTCACCTATTAGTCAGTAGAGGGTATGATCCTTAGAAGCAATCCTTGCATTCCAAAACTATGTAGCTAGCATCGATTGAGATATACCCTACGAGTTAAGGGATTAGACACCTCATTTGAGTTTTTCCTACTAGAAGGGGTTGACGGAAGAGCTTCCTATTAGAGAGTGTTTACTCAAAGCTTGTCTTTACTCGTGGCATGGTATTGACACCCTTCCAGCTGAAGTTATAGGTTGTACCCCACCAGATCAATTTTGGGGCATGTCGATTAGATGATTATCTCCCACAGTCTCAGTTTTGGATCCAGTCTTAGAAATAGAACTCAATTCAATTCTACAATTTCAGGACTGTCAGATACAGTCTCTCAGCTCAGTACAAAACTCAGCTAGTTCCATCAGAATCAGGATTGTTAGACACAGCCACCTAGTTAATAGTATTTTAATTATACTAAATTCATATTACCAGTATTCAGATTTTAGGACTATCAGATATAGTCAATTAGACTAGTTCTTCATAATTAAGACTGTCAAAAACAGTCACTTCTTTATCAGTAATATGTCATCAGTTCCTCAGTACTGAATTGACTTAATCTTTCAATATCCTAGTATCAGTACTTAGATATCAATAAATCCACGTTATTAGAATTCATGAGTCAGTTTAATCACGATCGTAGATATAGTTACGTATTCATGCATGTATTCTCATATTCATGTTATGTAGTTAGTTAGTATTATTCATGCATATGAACCATGCATTTATCCTACCTCACTTGCATACCATTATATTCAATTATATTAACATATTTGCACTATGATGTTTTATACCATAGGTTTAGATGCACGCGCTCCAGAGTATCAGTAGCATTCCAGTTTCAGCAGTCATAGTCAGCAGTGAGTCCTTATCATTCGAGGACGTTATTATTTGATTATTTCATTCTTTCAGTACTTAGTTTATTTTAGCAAATAGGGTTAGTTGGGGGATTATCCCATCAAATCTTTATTCAGATAGTTCAGTTTTTAGAGGCTTTTAGAATACAACATGTTCAGATAGTTATTTCAGTTATTTTGGTATTGTTATACCATATTTTTAGTTATGTATTAGTATTGAACCTTATGGCCTTTCAGTTCATGTTTCCGTATTTATGATATTATCATTATTATTCAGGGCTCAGTTATAGATATTAGTCATGGGTTAGCTTTTGGTCATTCAGAATTATGAGCACCGTGTAGCATTTTAGGTACCAGATTTGGGGCATTACAAACTTGTTAATAGAGCCTAAGGTTCAATAGCGTCCAAGGAAGTATGAGAACCCGCATCTAGTAGAGTCTTGTACATGGGTGTGTTGTGCACCACACATGTACAGGAGGCTATGAAATATTTTAGGAATAGTTTCCCTTCTTCTAATGTTCATGTCATGCGATTTAGCATGACCTTTAGTCAAACTCTCAATTTAATCCCTTCTTCTCCTCCGTTTATAGAACATGCCTCCCAAAAGGGCTAACAAAAGAGGAACAGGGAATCAGTCAGCACCTTAGCCCGTCCAAGAAGATTCTCTGGATGATCATGTCTCTCATGCAGAATTCAAAACTGCATTCACTATTCTAGCCAATTCAGTCACAGCTCAGAATAACCGACCAGCAGTTTTTTTGGCTAACCCAGTGGCTAATTCTACTGCAACCAGGATTCAAGACTTCACCCAAATAAATCCTCCCTTATTCTCCGATTCTAAGTCTGAAGAGGATCCATAGGAGTTCCTCGACCAGGTTTAGAAAGTCACAGATATTATGGGAGTGACTTCCAGTGAGAGTGCAGAGTTAGCCGCCTATCAGCTATAAGATGTAGCCCATACGTGGTTTAAGCAGTGAAAGGTAGACAGGGGTGCAGATGTAGAGCCCATTAAATGGGAAAAGTTTGCTACAGCTTTCTTAGGTAGATTCTTTCCCCTAGAGAAGAAAGAAACAAAAGTGTTAGAATTCATCAACTTCAGAAAAGGTAGCATAAGCGTAAAATAATACTCCCTCAAGTTCACTCAGTTAGCCAGGTACGCTCCTTATGTAGTAGCAGACAGAAGATCTAGAATGAAAAAGTTTGTGTATAGGATATTAGGTAGAGTGGTTAAGTAGTGTAGGACTGTAATTTTGACTAAGGAGATAGACATATCTAGGCTTATGGTCTATGCTCAACAAATTAAAGAGCAAAAACTTAAGAAGAAGGAGAGGGAAAATAAGAGGGCCAGAACTGGTAGTTATAGTTTTTCTCAGCCAGGGTTGCAGGGTGGTAACCATTCTCAGCATAGACAAAAGTTTTCAGCCCCATTTCCATCTTCAGCTAGTGCACCAGTACCAAAGTTCAGAAATATCGTAGAGATGGGGCACCAGGCTCCAAGGCCCAGGGTAGAGAGAGCAGGGTTCTTACTCATCTACTTTGTGAAGAGTGTGGTAAGCATCATAAGGGTATATGTAAAGCCAGTAGTGATATATGTTTCAGATATGGCAATACAGGTCACAAGGTCCGAGATTGTCCTAGGCTTGGCCCTAGAAGTAAGCACGATCGCCCTTCAACTCAGTTCGATCCCCCGAATCAGTAGGGTACAAATTCCAGCACTATTAATGGGCATTGGCCAAACAGACTCCATGCACTTCAGTCCCGACAGGATCAGGAAAGTCCTCCTAATGCAGCCACTGGTATGTTACAGATCCCTTATTTACATGTTCACGTTTCTTCAGATTCAAGAGCTTACTTTTTCTTTTGTAACTCTTAGCATAGAAATTAACTTTAAGGTCAGACAAAATGTTAATAGGACCTTTTTCCAGTCCTCACCCCAGTGATTCAGTCTAACACAGCCTAAAAAGTATACATGAACTATCCGGTTATTAAATCTCTAAAAGTCAGGACTTCAGGTTCCAGTAGTAATATCAGTATGTGTAGGAAATCCATTAGGGAAGATGATTCCAAGCCCACTTAATTTAGTGCAATGTTTTATACTTAAACCATCACGATACTTACACATGCTTTCCATTTTAGTCCCATGAATACAGCTTATATCCATATGTTTTTCATAGAATAGTGTGTGTTTCAAGTTCCTTATATAAGGAGTCCAAGTTCATCCAATGTTGCAGATCATGTTCAACGAATTCAGAAATTCCAAACCTAGTTCGTGAATCTTATGACTTATGCACTCATGTCTGCTGTATAGTATGCTTAGCCCACACGATTCATGACTTCACTCCAAGTGTTCCGTCAAACTCAGATTATGCCACGTATAACCTCAGTTTAGATCCCTCAATGAATCTATAGTGTTAATGTTCCATCCTACATACCTCAATTACAGTGTCAGTTCAGTAACTAATATTTAGTAAAGGACTCAGATAGTCCTACAGAACCATGGCTTTTAGCTATCAGTTACTTAGCCATCAGAATTCAGTACTCCGATACCAGTCTAACCCTCAGTTATACAAAACTAGCATTTAGTCTCAGTTATATTTTTAGTTATGGTTACAGTGTTAAGTACCATCTTAGCAACAATCTCAGTCCCAGTCCTAGTTCTGTAGTCAGATCAGAAACTCAATCTAGTTTCAAGATTACTCGACCATAGCATATGGCCATTAGTTACTCAGTTATTAGTATTACGATACCTCAGTTTACCGAATGTTTTCAAATAATGATTAGACTTCTGGTCTTTCATTCCTAAGGTAATACAATTTTCCCTCATGCATGCTAAGTTACCTCATGCATGCTAACTTACCTGATGTTACCCAGTCAGTCATTACCTCCTATGTAAAATACCCTATAGTCTTATTCCAGCTATCCAGACTAAGTACAGTTTAGTCTAACATGTCGACTATCCAGATATAAGTTATTTAGTTAATCAGATAAAGTTAGTATATATTTATGCATTTGTGCTCGGGACCTATGTAAATCTTTTCAGTAGTCTCAGTTGAATGCGTAAGGTCTAATCACTTTGTCTTAGCTTTAGATCCCAGATATTCAGCCGTGATTCAGTTCTTAGGTGCCTTGTGCATCACCATAGTTTTCCTTAGTATCTCAGCAAAATAAGTATTCTTCGAGAGACCTAGTATCTCAAGGGGGAGATACACGATTATTCCCTGAACTCTCATGACATAAAACATGCCATTATCTCTTCTCGTAATGAATCTAGTTTAAAGTAAGGGGTACTTATAAGTTGACCGTCAAACTCCGACTTCAGCTGTAAGTCACGTATCCAAGGTACTCAGTTTAAATCACGATATCTAGCTTATGTATCACGTTCTAGACTCAGTTACGTTCACGTGTTTCTGCTCGTGCATATGTAGTAATTAATTTCAGGCTCATTAGCATTTTCAATTTAAAGAAATAGTCTCCCTTGAACTTATCCAGTTTCTTGCTCAGATTTCCATGATAAACTTGGTATCAATTACCTTGCATATTTAGTCATGCATTCATGAACCAGTTAACCATGCATCAGATATGCATGTTCGGTATGATACATTCAGTTTATCGATCATGTCAGTCATGGAATCATGTTCCAGTTGTTTATGTTTAGTATGTATGTCAGTTTATCTTTTCTTCCCTCTCAGTCAGTCTCATTCGAGGATGAATATTCGTAAGGGGGAGATATTGTAAGACCCCGTAAAATCCTAAATCTTAATTCAATCCCTTAATCTTGTCAAGGGGTCCCAGACATAGAAATTTTTGGCTAGGTTTCCAGACTTAGCCTATTATTGGAATTTGAAAGTTGGCAATTTCATTTCACCACTTTAACATCCTTTAATGGTTTATATTTTTATTAGTTCATGATCAGGAAAGTCAATACGTGTTTCTGGACAAGTTTTTGATTTTTTGAAACACGTCTAGTTCATGTTTAGAGTCCTAAAATAGTGGACCAACGCGATTATGGCGTGCCAATCGCCAATCGCGTTGGTCAGTATTTTTGTAGGCTGCCAGCGCCAAAACTTCTGTAGCTCAATCCAATCATGGCACAACGCGTTGAGTATCATATTGCAGCCACCAACGCGCCGCCTCGCTTGTAGCATCGCACCCAGATTTTAGTCATTAAATGTCCGTATTTTAAGGGAAAAAGGGTCAATATACTATCCTTAGATAAACCCAATAACACGTGATTCAGCCATATTTCACCCAAAATATAGAGTTTCTCTCAATTTTCTCTCAAGAACAAGTTAGGGTTTTCAATTAAGGATTCAAATTCAATACTCAAATTCAAGAATCTCTTTGTCAATCTTTTTAAAATCAGGAACTAAGGTATGTTTAGTGTTGATTTATGGATTCCTTTCATCAATGAAGTCCAAGAACCCTCTTTCAAATTATAAAACATGATATCTATGTTGTGGGTTATTTGTAACCATGTTTATCTTGTTGTATGATTCCCAAGTTGGAATCTTTATGTGTTTTTATGAAACTACGTTAGCATGCAAAATGAAATCCATGAATTAAGTTGTTTGTAGTGTGTAATTTGATGATTTCACCTATTCCCTAAGTTGTGTATGTAGGGTGTTTGACAAAATTTCTAGGAGGATAGATATTGGGTATTATAGCTCAATTGTGACTCAAATAATAAATGCATGCTTTACCCTTATGACCAAGACTGACTTCCATAATATTGTGTGCATTATGAGTATTTGATGGAATACTCAGGAGATTAGGTTGATAAAAGTATGACGGTCTATATGCAATTCCGTCCATGTACAACATTATGACAACCATGTGTTTCATGAAATCCCCAACTTATTCTATTATGAATTGTTGATATTGGTTATGTGTTACCGAAGTGTCAAGTCTTGTCAGTTTCATGCTATCGAGTCCTGGGATACTTGTACCTGATAATTTATCTGTGTGCCTAGAGCCAGTGTCAGTTTTCCTGATACTCTTATTCAAGCCATGATATTAGAATTTAGTCAGTTACATGACTCAGGAAAACTCAATAATCTCAGTCAGTTATCCGATGTCAGTAGTATTTAGTCAGTCAATGGAATTGAGTGAACTTTTTTCAAATCAGCTAAAAGATACTATCAATAATAGTTCAGTTCAGTGTAAATTAGTTCAGTGTTTCTTCAGCTGGGAGTAGGATTTAGCACCGAGTGAACTCATGGATGGGGACTCACTTGTTAGCTAGTAGAAGGTGTGATCCTTAGAAGCAATCCTTGAATTCCAGAACTATGTAGCCAGCGTAGGTTGAGATGTACCCTACGAGTTTAGGGATTAGACACCTTATTTGAGTTTTTCTTACTAAAAGGGGTTGATGAAAGAGCTCCCTGTCAGAGAGGGTTTACTCACAGCTTGTCTTTACCCGTAGTACGGTACTAACACCCTTCTAGCTGGGTTACAGGTTGGATCCCACCAGGTCAGTTTCGGGGTATATCGGTTAGATGATTGCCTCCTACAGTCTCAGTTTTGGATCAAGTCTTAGTAATAGAACACAGTTCAGTTCTACAGTTTCAGAACTGTTAGATACAATCGCTCAGCTCAGTACAAAACTCAGCTAGTTCCATCAGAATTAGGATTGTCAGACACAGTGGCCTAGTTAATAGTATTTTAATTATACAAACTTCACGTTACCAGTATTAAGATTTCAGGACTATCAGATACAGTCAACCAAACCAGTTATTCATAATTAGAACTATCAAAAACAGTCATTCCTTTATAAGTAATATGACATTATTCCTCAATATTTATTAGACTTAGTCTTTCAGTATCCCAGTATTAGTACCCAGATATTAGTAAATCCACGTTATCAGAATTCATAAGTTAATGTTATCACGATCTTAGATACAGTTACGTATTCATGCATGTATTCTTGTGTTCATGTTATTCAGTTAGTTAGTATTGTTCATGCATATGAACCATTGCATTCATCCTACCTCACTTGCATACCAGTACATTCAATTGTATTGATGCATTTTTGCTATGGTGTTCTATACCATAGGTTTAAAAGCACGTGCTCCAAAGTACTAGTAGCATTCCAGTTTCAGCAGTCAGAGTTAGCAGTGAGTCCTCATCATTCGAGGATGTTATTATTTTATTATTTCATTCTCTCAGTACTTAGTTTATTTTAGCATATAGGGTTAGTTGGGGGATTGTCCCATCAACTCTTTTTTCTGACAGTTAAGTTTTTGGAGGCTTTTAGACTACAGCATGTTCAGACAATTATTTTAGTTCTTTTGGTATTGTTATACCATATTTTTAGTTATGTATCAATATTGAACCTTATGGCCTTTCAGTTTATGTTTTCGTATTTATGATATTACCATTATTATTCAAGGCTCAGTTAGAGATATCAGTCATGGGTTACCTTGTGGTCCTTCAGGATTATAAGCACCGTGTAGCGTTTCAGGTACCAAATTTAGGGCATTACGGATGCGAACAAACTACCTCTTGAAATGGCCATACTTATGAAATTTTAGGTAGTAAGACTAGACTAAATTGAAAGATGAAAAACTATGGAAATTTCTCTATCAGATTGTTAAGCTGGATTGCTTGCTATACGAACTGAATCATAATAAACGCTCATATCTCGAGGTAGTATTTCTTCAACACTCATCTAGGAAGTTCTAATGATATTAAGGGGCCAAAATTTTTGGGCATGATCTGAATAAGAGATTACAACATTGCTACCACTCTATAGCATGGAACATAGATCCATAAACCATATACTGGGATAGGATTGAATTGCTAGGCCTTAATCAATGAAACTTCTTATTTTCAATCTTAGCAACAACTTACAAGTACTCCATCAACTATACTATCCCATAAAAATACTATATTCACTTAATTCAACTTATAATTCTCACGTAGCATTTATAAATCTTTCTACCAAACTCTGAACTGAACTAAATCCTCTCATCAAGGTCAAGCCTAACTCAAAATCACAAGGTACTGCACCTAACACCATAATACTAGTCTGAACCATGGATTCAATACCCCAAGCATTGTCGTAACTACTCCTCTCAATGATAATCTTCTTATCACTTCTATAACAAATTCAACCTCTTACTTGGAAATTCATTATTGAACCACTCGTCTATTCTTTTATACACCAACATGACGTTTAAGACTATCTTCATAACCACATATGCACTTCCAAACAAATACCCATAAGATCACCTTTCTAGTATTTTCTAATACTTTTATCAATGACAACTTCCATGCACTATTCAATTCTTAGGAAGACATATGTAAAATATTCTCAACCAACCAAGTCATACACAAGAAAATAAACTTCACCTCAAAAATTCTTTAAAACTTTAGACTTACATAAAAATAGCATACAACCACCTTCCCCAACATAACACATTTACTCTCTCCCATCTACGCAACTATTTATCATCGTTATCTTAACCTGGGGGAGGTCACTGAAAGGTTGGAATACTAGGGCCCAAAACATGAAGGGATACTAAGCATAACTTGAGACCTTACTGAGGCCTGAGAAATAGAGTATTTATGACATGGATTTATTATGGAGATCTAATCTAAGGACGTACATGATATAAATTTTAATTTTGCTAATTGTTAGGAGTGTTTCATAAGTAGTGGAACTAAACATACTGTAAGGCCTGAATTTGGAGTTTATAACTTATGGAATGTGATTCCAATTGTTAGATGAATTGGAACTCCTCTTACTAGGAACTAGGAGAGTAGATGATTCTCTATTATACACATGAACATGAGATATGGTCAGGGAACTGGCACGTAAGGCATGAGTAAATATCGGGATAGTTGAAGTATGAAACTTTGTACTGAGATGAGAATGGGTCAAGCATCATCCTCTCTTACTGACTTTCTATACTACACTAGCAACACTTACTAGAATCTGGAAGTCTTACTTGGTTACTCATTCTATCAACTCCTGTTTTGGCTTTAAGCCATCAATCTAAGTCTGTGAACCACTAAATAAACTTCAATCTAAACTGCAAGCACTTTACTCTTGAGTCTGGGGTATAATCAATACAGATAAAACTAAACTTACCCTAAAAGACTGTATCTTAACATGTAACACCCAATGCTAATACCTCCATCAGAGATACTACTCTATATTTCTATAGACCAATAGTCATCATATAATATATTAAACATTTACTAACTTATAATCTTCAAGAGTATCACCATATCCTGGATTCACACCATCTAGAGCTTCAACTCTCATTTCTATCTGCTCAATCTTCAAAGATTCAAACTTAGATTCTAACACTTAACGCGGATATCTTTAACCTTTTATAAAACATATTGCTTCTATCATTGCCTACCAATATTCCATCTCTAAACTTATATCTCTAAACCATGAGAATCAAGATCATATCAAGAAGGCCCAACATCATCAATTGAAACTCTTAACATAGTTATTTAGAACACCATATACCATCTAACTAGTCTTCTTCCACTTAGCAACTCAACGGTACTACCAACCACACAAAGCACATAATAACCTTAGAAAATAATACAACTCCATACCACTTTGGGTATACTTCTTCATCATACATACTATATCATACTTAATTACAAATAACTAAACTCAAACTCTTGCATACACTGTTCAAGCCTACTAGATCACTTTCATATAACTAGCATCACTAACTAAGAAATCATCACATCCACTTTGATGACCATCAACTATTCAAAAATAATGTCAGTGCTAAACATACTTCAACAACCCAACCTCACATACAATTCTCACTTGGAAGGTATGAAATAAAATATTAAGAAACACTAGTCCACTAAAATCTCATAACAACAATAACCAATCATAACCATATGGCCTATCTTATTTACAATCTATTTACATATCCTCCTTCTACCTATCATCACTATTTATCCTTCTATATACCAAAATTATGATCATAGTTCTATAGGTTTCAGCTAAACTCCTTTTTGTAACCTCAGTGAAGCCCAAATTAATGATACTAAACCACCAAAAACATCATTATTATCCTATACTTTTCTAACATAAAAAATATAATTAATATCTCCTTTCATACATCACACAAACAATAATTCTCCTTGACTAATAACTTCTTCTCTAACTCCATTAAACTAAAACACAAGGGACTATCACCTCAATATATCTTGACAACATGCATGAGTTTATCTCTATACTCTCCATCAATCATCATTCCCTCTTTTCTTGTCACTACACTTTTATACCCATACTTTCAACTATAATAAGGTTCTACTATTCATAAATCATAACACTGAAGTTCATAATATCCCTCGCATGGACATTACATTTAATAGTCTAGGTTTATACTATCTCGACTCACGAGCACTATCTGTACTGTAGGAATAATGAGGAACCTGAATGCATATCTAATTCGGTCTCAACTAAACAACTTATAAGCATAAAAACATAGACTTTCAACTCAAGGAACTTAAAACATTAGGGAGCTCCTCTCAAGCCCCTTGTGTGACTTCTAACGTCTCTAATAACAAGTCAAGAGCATTATCAGGGGAGGAATTAGAATATGCTAATCATGTTATCTCAAGAATAAGTCATAGATGAAGAATTTAGGTTAACACACGAGTAGACAGGAGTTTCTATTATAAAGAAACAGCTTTCTAGCACGATCTAGAGTATGAAAAGAGAGAAACTTTTCTTAAATGCCTTGTAGTCTCTCGAAGAAAAGTGAAGACATCTTCATACTATTTTGTAAGACTTAACTAGACATGGCATCACAGACACCCTAGGACACTTGAACTCTGTGCTCTAATACCAAGTTTGTAACGCCTCAAAAGGGCCCTGAGATGTCACACAATGCTTAGGACCATAAGTGATCCCAAGCTAACCCTTCTACTACCATAAATCATAAGCAACTTAATAAAATACATAAATCTAATTGAAATAAGCAAAAGATAACTCTTTTCTAAATTAAATTAATACAAAACTAAATTAAGATATTTATAACTCTACTTTTACAAATCAATGCTGGAATCAAATACATTAACTCTACTGACTGTCTATGAAGCCTCTACTAGTATTGACTATAGGTATCTAGGACATGACCCCCAGCTATCCCAAATTAATACAACTAAATCAAGAAAAGGTGAAATACTGCTCAAACTATATGACTGACTCAAGCCCTTGAATCAAAAGGACTCATCACCTACTGAATGGAAGCTACAATCTGTCTGAATATGGTATACGTACTACAACTAAACTGATACCTACATTATGATACAATGTAGTACATAGACATATATGTGGATCAGTACTTTGAGGATGTACTGAGTATATAAGGGTGAATGCAATAAGTAAGCAACATCATCATAATTTATAAAATCATGCATACTAAATGTAAATAACTCACATAGTCTTGAGTAATCTAAAATCTGAAGATCATAAATCATAAATAGTAAATCATATAATACAATTCTTATGAGTCACAACACTTAGTTCTGAAATTTGTATTTTATTCTTATTCTCAAATCATATAGGCTAAGTTAAAAGGGCTCACCTTTTTATGTCTGCAAACTAAAAGTTGTAATTCTGTAACTAAAATCTTAAGTAAAATAAGTTCTGAGTAAGTATGTGAGCCTTTACACTTAGTTTCTAAAATCTAGAAAATACTTTATTTTAGGTCTTAAGAATCTTAAAACCATAACTTCTAAAATATTTGCTTTTATCTTAAAGCTTTAAAATAATAGACTGTTGAAGAGTAGGGGACATCTTTTGGAAGGTTCTTCTAACCGACATACACCATGTGAGCATACATGGAGTCCCCCGTCTGGCCCCCGTTAGGTAGGGTTGTTCTACCCTTGCCATCAGAATAGAACTTTAATCTTAGTAATCACAATCTGAGTCATTCATGTAAAAGTGCGAATAAATCTAAATTCTATGTTGACACATAGTTTTGGGGTATAAAACCGCGGTAACCTACCCATCTTAGTGCTCAATAATACTCCCACTCTTATGGTCAAAATCTTAATAAATCCACTTCAAAAATAGCACAAGGTTAATTCTCAATATGAACAAAGTGGATTCTTTATCTTAGCTTAGGACCAAAAGGTCAAATCTTTATCAAAATCTAAGAATAATCTTATCTAAGGGTGCTTATGGTACAAATAATCTCGAAATAAAAATCTTAAATTGGGGCTTAACAAGCCATGCATCAATATCATGTTAAAACATCTAAATATTCATGCTTGATAATGTAAACACTAATAATTCATCATAAAAATTTGGAAATTATTGCATAATGCATAGAAATGCGAATATAGTCATGTAATTCAACTTCTAAATCATCGAAATTATCAAAATTTGGGTAAATTTGTAATTGAAGTAAAGTTTTGGGCACAAGGATGAAAGAATTATCCTTGTTCAAACCCCACATACCTTTATTGGTAATCTTAGATGCTAAAACTTGAATCTTTGAACTCTATTGGTGCTTTGGAGATGATTTCTTAGAGTTTTTGTATTGGAAATCCTTAATCTTGAATTTCTTTAGAGAATTAATGGAGGAATTTGGATTTGTTATAGGAGGGGATTTGATGATCTAGGGTTTTATTTTAAGAGGAAAGTGATGAAATTAGCATAAAGTGCTTTGGTATAATCTTAATAATGTGTTTTGGACAGATTGGAGGCCGGGTAATTTACAAAAATACCATTTTTAAACTCCTAAACAAAATTGAAAATGACCAAAATTCCCAATTTATTGGGCCACCGCGATGCACCACTATTGCGGTGGCTCACTGGAAAGGGACGAACGGAAATTGGACTCTCACCATGATGTGCCATAATCGTGGTGCCTCTTGGATTACTATTTTCTCCATTGGCACGATGCGCTAGCATCGCGGAGTCTCACTGGAATAGGACAATTAGGAAAATGGGCTTCTCTACGAGCGGGACTATTGTGGACAGCCACTGGAATTTGACAAATGCAGATTTTGCCTTCTTTATGATGGGCCAAGTGCCCAGGTGGCGCACTGTCAACTTAAAATGCTATAACTCCTTCACCGATTGTCGGATTTGGGAGAATTTGGTATCGATGGCAAGCTTATTAAATTTCTTACATGATGAAAAGTCCAAATTTTGAAAATTCCATATGGAATAAATATTATTCATTTTGGCAGTTATCCCTTAAAAATCGAGGAATGAATTTAAGCTAGGAAAAATATGGGGTATTATAGTCATCTTGGGACCACTTATGGTTCTAAGTACCATGTTACGACCCGAGTCTAGTCTTGGGTAATGACAGATAATAACTACATGTAACTCCAAGAATAAGGATAAAATATTGCAATTACCAAAATGTTGTCATAAACCATATGCACCACATTCATTTTCATATATATAGGATGCCGGGATAGGGATAGGGGTCATGAACATCGCAGTTTAAATATTTAACCTAAATTGTGTAGCTCCATTTGTCCTAAAGACACCCATGGGCTATATGGGTCCAGATCCTCTGCTGGAAGAACCCCAGTGAGTGTTAGTTGCACAAACCGAGGAAAAGTGAGGAAAACTATAATAACCAAAGCAATAGCTGTCCCTATATATATATATATATATATATATATATATCAAGTATGCACCAAGCATACAGTCGTATAGACCCAATAAATATGGTTTCCAGTGCTCGTCCCCGGGACTTACTGTAGTACCCTGCACTTTTCCTAACTTAAATTTATTCCTAGAATATTAAGAAATAGCTTCCAAAATGAAGAATAATTATTTTCACGTGGAATTTTTCAGATTTATACTTTCCATTGTGTAGGAAATTGAATAATCTTTCCATCGATGCAAAATTTGCCCAATTTCGACACTCAGTGAAGGAGTTAGAGCATTTTTAGCAATATAGTATGCCACCTGAGCACTTGGCACATCGTGGAGGCGAGAAAATTCATTATCGTCAAATTTTAGTGGCCCTCCGGAATAGACCCATGTTGCAGAGAAACCCAATTTCCCATTTGTCAAAATCCATAATCCAACACGATGTTGGTACATCGCATCAGTGGCCAAAATGGTAAAATTATAGGGCACCGATAGCTCCGCGTCGCGGAGAAATCCTAGTTCCCACTTGTTATTTTCCAATGATTCACCACAATAGTGGCGTATCGAGGTGTCCAACCAAATCAAAAAAATGTTACGTTTTCCAGTTTTATCCAGAAGTTTGAAGAGGGCATTTTGGTCAATTCCCAAGGCCCCAATTCATCGAAAACATAAGTTTAATCATATTCAAAGCACTTTGTGCTCATTATTCTTCATTCTCTTCAAAAGCAAAACCCTAGATCTCTAAAACCTCTTCTACAAGAAATCATAATCCTTTATTGATTCTCCAAGAAAGTTTAAGATTAAGGATTTTCAAGGAAAGATAAGCAAGAATCCATCTCCAAGAACTCAAATAGGAATCAATAATTCAAGTTTCTTCATCTAATCATCAATCAAGGTATGTGGGGTTTATGAACTAGGATCCTCTTTCATCCTTGTGCCCAAAACTAAGTTTTATTTACAAATTCATATTATTTTAAATGAATATTCATGAGATATGAATTAGGGTTCATACCCATTATTGCTCTTTGCAAGATTTTGAGATTTCAAGTGTTTTATAAGATGAATTACATGTCTATTTTCATATTTTCATGCCTATTTCAGAAATTTACAGATTTTGAGGTGAATTATCATTGTCCTTATTACTAAGGATGATTATTATGATGTTTTGACATGAGTTAGATGCATGGATTATAAAGCCCCAAGTTTATATGTTGATCTTTCAAGAAGATGATGCTTTAAGCATCCTATGGGCTGATTATTTTAGATTTTCAATAAAGTTTTAATCTTCTGATCCTCAGATAAGTTTTGGAATTTACTTTACAAATTTATTACAGATTACAAAAAGGAAAAAATAGCTTTATTTACAGACTGATTCAAATAAGCGCATAACTAGTTTCATAATAAACCTTTATGCTAGTTTTAAAGTGTATTTCCAACAAAATAAACGTAGCAAATAAGAAGAGAGTAGTATTTAGCATCGAGTTGGGTATAATTCTAAGGTCTCATACCCCAGAACTACATGCCACCATAGATTTGAGATTAAGGGGCCCATAGTGAGCTGACATAGTGATCACTTAAGCTGAGGTTATACTTCCTGGTAAGAGTATGACACCTCTCTCCAATGTAAGGTTTCTTCTATAGGAGGATGAGATGTTGGACTCCATGTATCTTGCATTGCTTATATTAGTTAAGCGAAACTCCCTTGCAGAACAGTTTTAAAAGAACTCTCTGCTAGTTAAAGTAAAAGATTTAACTAAAAGCTTTTAGAAAATTAAGTGTAAAGGCTCACAGTTTACTCAGATTATGCTTTACAGAAAGATAACAGTTATAGTCTTCAGCTTTTAGATTTTAGATTTCAGAAGTGAGCTTCTTCTACACTTAGACACTATGATATACAAATAGAATACGAGTATAGCTTTTAGATCTAAATGTTATGACTCACTAGATTTATAAAGTATAATTGATTTATTATTCATGATTTCAGTATTTCAGATATTCCAGCTTATGTGAATCATTTACATTTAGCATGCATTGTTTTATAAATTATGATGATGAGATGATGGTTTACTTATCATTTCACCCCCATATACTTAGTACATCCTCAAAGTATTAATCCACATATATGTCTATGTGCTACGTTATCTCATAATGTAGGTTCAGGTGCTCAGTATCAGCAGCGTTAGTAGTCCGAGTATCTCCATCTACATCTTACAGTTGGTGAGTCCTCATAGTTCGAGAACTTTTTCACTCAGATTTTGCAGCTTATCAGTTTACATGATTTAGTATTCTTTTTAGATAGTTTGAGTTAGCTGGGGGTTTGTCCTAGTGACTCTCTAGATGTTAGTAGTAGAGGTTTGTCAGACTACTAGTTTTGATTCAGCTTATTCTGTATTGATGTTTCATACATTATATTTAGATTATTCTTAGTTATTTTAGATAGTTTCTGCATTCAGTGTGACTTTTATGTCTATATTACCTTGATTATGAGAGTTATATCTAATAGAAGGCAGACAGGGTTAGCTTAAGGCTACTCATAGTCTTGAGCACCGTGTCATATCTCGGGATCAGATTTCAGGGCGTTACACTTACACCTTCACGATGAGCTACACAATTTCCTTTAAGCACAATTTAAAACAATTTGTATATAAGCCAATCCATTAACCGAGAAAACATTCATTAAGGCATTTACCACTTGGTATCGTCATACCAATATACTTGCAAGTTAAATTAATTATGTAAAACTAATCCATATAACTAAATTAGACACCCAAGTTCCATTTAAACCGCAAAACCAAGGACAGCCAAAACCGTTTTCATTAATTTATCCTTTGATGCAATGCATTGGGTTCAAAAAACAAGTTAAACCATAAAATTTTACATATTCAAAATCAAGTTTACAAGGTGGGTTGAGGTTAATACAATTATCAAGCCAAAATTTCATTAATTTGGGAAAACTCATGTCCCCCATTCCAACCATTTATACCATGTAGTAGTCCCAAAAACAGCAAATTAAAGCATGAATAATAAATTTAGAAAATAGGACAAGTAATTCAGTCAGTAACAACCAAACCCTCTCAACCCAACTTCAAAACCACAGTTAAAACATAGGAAAATTCATCCAATTAATTCCACAATGAAAACTTAAAGTTAGGGAAACAGAAATATGCCTAGAATATAAAAGAAACTTAAGTCAATTTGAAGTTTGGAGCCCAGATAATGAATTCGCTGTAAAACCCTTGAATGTTCTTGGGTTTTGAGATTAAAAGAGAAATAGGATGATATGATATTTGGAAACATAAGGGAATAGGTTTATTTTATGTTTAAAGGTTACAAGGGTAAAAAGACCAAAAGCCCCTTACCCCAAGTGAAAAAATCAAAACTAGACAAAATTAAAATAGTAGCATGGAATGCCAATATTGCAGAGGTTAGATTTTGTGCCACGCTAATATCGTAGAGGTTAACCTCTTTGACACGGCTTTATTATGGAGGCTTACTACCTCGTGGTGCCAAAATGACCCCAAAACACTTCCAAAAATTTCCAAACTACTAATTCAATATCCCAAAACATAATTCAAGTCAATAATCGATATTATACATGCGGGAGGGCCAAAAATAAAATCATTAAAATTTTGAGGGGTCTTACATTACCCTTCCCTCTTAGGATCATTCATCCCCGAATGATGACTTAGGATAATTTTAGCATAAGAATTATAAGAATACACCAGAATAAATAGACAAACTCAAAAAGTGACAAGAGGAAAATGAAACCCATAGCTTAAGCACTTTCATCCAACACAGGGAACAAGAATGGATACTTGGCCTTCATATCTTCTTCAGCTTCCCATGTAGCCTCTTCTACCTTTTGATTTCCCCAAAGAACCTTTACTGGGGCTACATCCTTGGTCCTCAATCTACGAACTTGACTATCTAATATCTCCTTCGAGAACTCCTCATAAGACAACAAATCCATGAAACCAACATCCTCAAGAACTATAAATAAAGGATCACCCACACATTTTTTAAGCATAGACACATAAAACACATGATGAATTAAAACTAAACTTGCAGGCAAATCTAACTCATAATCGATATTCCCAATCATTCTCAAAATTTGATATGGAACAATACAATAGAGATTGAACTTCCCCTTCTTCCCAAACCTCATGACTCCTTTTATCAGATACACCTACAAGAACACACAATCGCTTACTTCAAATTCTAATTCCCTTCACCTCATATCCACGTAAGACTTTTGGCAACTCAGAGTAGTCTTAAGCCTTTCCCTAATCAGTTTTATTTTTTCTATGGCTTGGTGAACAAAGTGAGGAAAAAATAACCTAGTCTCATCAACCTCAAACAACCCAATAGAAGGACTACACCTCCTACCATAAAAAGCCTCAAAAGGAGCCATTTGGATGATTGAATGGTAACTATTTACTATATGTAGTTTTGATGATGAGTAGCTAACTGCAAGGGACCAGGTCCCCAGATATTCATGGCACAGTATAGCTGGCATGTGTGACTGGTCAATTTTGTCCTCTTGTGTAACAAACTTGCAGGTACTGCTTATACTGATTAGGACAGCTGGTCCAATAATATTTCAGTACTAATAAACACTCACATATAAAAGGATAAAGATGCTTCTTCATCAAATGGTTTTTTGTAAATGCAAAAAGTAAAGAGAGACAGCAAAAACCCCATTTCAACATACCTCAAGTGCTTATCCATTTATGTGAGCTTAAATAGAAATTTTTCTTGAGTACTGATCTATAATTTAACTACTCATGCTATGAGAGTAGTGTTTTATTTTGTGTAGAGAGTACTTAGATAGAGTTACCTAAGTTTGATACTGATTAGAGTTAATCGGTGAAGAGAGTCCTTGGTAGAGTTGCCAAGATAAGCTGGTAATAGAGTTATTACAAGCAAAAGGAACCTAGAGTTAGGTTCATTGAGGGTTGTAATCAAAGGTTTGATTATAGTGTATTTGGAGGTTCTTGTGAAGCAAGATGTGGGTTTTTCCTTCCTTGAGAAAGGGGGTTTCCACATTAAAATATTGTGTTCTTTACACTTCCTGCACTATTTTTTGATTCCTGGATACTTTATTTTATTTTTCCTGTGATTGAGTTTGAGGGACCTGGTCCCTCACTATGTGGTGGAACCCCCAAGGGTTCCAACAATTGGTATTAGAGTGAGGTCACTCTAAAAGGCTCACACCTAGAGTGTCTTAGTTAACATGGATGCTCTACCTTATCTAGAAGAAAGCCAATCTACTACTAGACCACCAAAATTTAAATAGAAGAATTATAGGTGGTGAAAAACCAAGATATTTGGCTTCATTATGGCTGAAGATAGTGAACTGGTGGACATAATTCTTGATGGTTCTCATGTTCTTATTAAAGAATTCAAATAAGGAGAAATGACAAGAATGGTGGTAAAAAGTATAAGAGAATATGATAGTGAAGATAGAAGAAAGATTGAGAAGAATTATAAAGCCAAGAAACTATTAGAATGTGGCATAGGTCCTAATGAATACAATAGGATCTCACCTTGTGAAAATGCAAAAGAGATCTGGGATTGCTTAAGGACTACTCATGAAGGTACCACTGATATGAAGGATTAAAAAGTGGACATACTGACTACTCAGTATGAAACATTCACCATGAAAGAAGGAGAAATAATCCAAGAAATGCATACAAGGTTCACTTCTATCACAAATGAGCTTCACTACTTAGGCAAAGTAATTCCCTTGTATAAACAAGTGATAAAAATTCTAGGTGTTCTTCCTAAGTCCTAAAAAAGCAAAATGGATGCCATAATGAAAGAAAAGAACCTGGAGAGCCTCACTATGGATAAACTCATTAGAAATCTAAAGACTCATGAGCTCAAGAAACAGCAAGGGCTGGAGAAAAAAAAAGTAAAAAAGAGAAAAATCCCTAATATTGAAGGTTTCTAAATATGATCCAGTCGATTGCGAAGATACTGATGTTGCCCATTTCGAAAATAAGATTGTTAGAGCCACGACAAAGAGTTGTTATTTCCAATAAAGAGGAAGAAATATTAAAGTGTGTCACAAATATAGAAGTCCCATACACAAAATGAATTTTTAGGATTACCAAATGCCTGTAGGTGACAAAAGAAAAATTAGGGACCAAGTCCTTGACAATTCAAGAAGAAAGGCTTCAGTTGATTATAAAGTAAAGCAAGCTCTTGCGTTATGGGGAGATTCCTCCAGTGAATCAGATGTAGATAAGAAGTCTGGAGATATTTCTATGCTAGCAGTGAAAGATAGTCCAGTTATCTATGATTCCCTATTTCTTTCATGGCAAATACAAATGATAAAGAAGAAGATAAGGTAACACTCTCTAATATTTAAAGAATATCTAGATAACTATTTAGATAGAAAGATAAAGAAGCTTGCTAGTATGTTGAATGATTCTATATATAAATTAACTATTGATAAAATTGCTACAGAGAAGAAAGTAGAGAATCAAGAATTCAAACTATTGCCTTAACTTTCTAAATATAAGAAACTACAGAAATGGTCACTAAATTAAAATTTGAAAGTCTAAGTTATATGGTCCAACTATAGAAGGTGGGTGACATAGATGGTAAGGGAAATAGAGAAGCTAAGATTCAAATTGATCTTGAAAAAAAAAATGAAAGAATCTCAAAAACACCTTATGTGTACACTTCACAAAAATGAAGAGTTAGAAAGGGACCTGGTCTATCTAAGAGGAAAACTTAATAAATCTCTTAAATAAACTTCTTTTTTACAAATCCTTTCTAATTTGATTAGTCTGGGTGTTATTGATGTCAAAGGGCTAGGCTACCAAGGAAAATTCAAACTTGCTGGGTAGCAAGTAAAGACTACCAATGGTGCTACAAACAAGGCTCTTAATCCTATGTATACTCATGGTGAAAAGGATGGAAACACTAAGGAAAGTTATCAGTACTGCATAAGATCTAGAATAAATGATTTCAGGTGTGTTCAGTAGGAAAGTATACTACATAAGGGGTTCAAATCTTTAAAAAAAGGTGAGGAAGAATTCTCTACCTAAATGGGCCAAGAAATATTTAATCATTAATGTCAACTTAAATAAAAAAAATCAATAAGAAGGGTATGTAGATTTAAAAGGCTAAAGCAGGATATATCTTATCAACCTGACCGATGTTGTGCTTAAATATTTTTACTCAAAATTGGAGATGTTTAAGATATAGGTATCCTTGATTAGGTAAGTGCATTTTGGTCTAACTCAGTATCATACCCTTGCAGGTATACACCCATAGGGACAGCTTTAGGAGAAATCAGTTGAAGCAAACATAAGTTGAGAATTCACTCAAGAAAGAGAGGGACCTGGTCCAAGCTCTCAAGTTAGTACCATTTCAAAATGCTTCAACAATCTTAAAGTATTGTCTGAAAGGCCATTAGTTTTCTCATCTCTATTTATAAGCCGTCAAATTCTATGAAAAAAAAAGTCGTAATTATTAGATCAGATATGTTATTTCAGAAGAAACACATTTTAGTAACAATGATCTCTTCTTTAAACTTACTAAAACAAACTCTTTCACATTCTTCATCAACTGATTTAGTTTATCTTTCTAAGTTGATCATCTATTATAAACCAAACTGGTCCCTTACCCTCACTCTTTTTTTTCAAATCAAAATAGTTGATATTTCTACTTCCATAATCTTTACTAAATGCTTCAAAGTAGTTAAAAGTCACGTTGAAAAATCTAAACATTCATTAATTAAAGACTCTGATCCATAATTAACCAAAGAAAACACCTCCTTGAGCTTCTATAAGAACTTAAGCAAACACTGTCTTTCTCAGAAAATCAAAATCCATAAATGTGTCAGTCCCCACAAAATTCTCATCTGCTTTAGAAATTTGTGGTCAGTCATTCATGGTAGAAAATTCAAGTCAAATTCTTGGTTCAAACATTGACCAAAATCTTCTCAACCCAAAATTCATTCTTTCTTAGAAGCTCCAAAACCACCTGTATAATCTCAAAACCCTATTTTGACTAATAACCCAACAAAGATGAATTTTTTGAAATCCCATAAATGTCTGGTTCTCCTACTTCCTTAAATTTAAACAGTATTTATCTTAATTATTTGGTGAAAAAATACCAGTTGAAAGGGTTGATTTTTCTTATAATGAGAACTGGGTGCATGAGAACTTACTTCTACCTCCATATGATACCTCATTCAATGAAGAAAATAAGTAATAGGAGAAGTGAATAAAGTAGAAAAAGTAAATGAAATGTTATCATTTCCAAAAAAGATGGGTGAGGAAATAGAGAATAAACTTCTCTTGAGATGGACTGTGAATAGACGATGGGAATAAAAGCAATAAGAATATGGTTGAGGTTTGAGAGGAGAAATATATTGCAACAGATATAGCTGATGAAATTAAGAAAAGAAAGATTAAATTTCATATTGCTAGAAGGACCATGTCCTCTAGTTCAAAATCTAACGATCCTATTAAGATGAAGTAGAAACATATAGTAGTAAAAAAGAAGGAAATATTTTAGGGACCTGGTCCCAAGAGAAAAGGTACAACTATTGAATAAGTGAGTATTAGTCCTAGGAAAATCAAACAGGAGAAAAGGGAAAGGATGTGGCTAGAAAATAAAGAAATAAAATACTAAAAACACATAGAGTCCTATCAGGAAGAGTGGTTGATCCCAAAAATTATGAGAAACCTGAGATGATTGAATTAGTTGAATATGTTAGGCATCAAGGGTGGTTACACTTGTTTGAGAAATTATCCCCCATGGTCCTTGAGAATAAGGTTAGATAATTTTACTACACCATGGAATTCTCAGAAGATGGGTTAAGCTTCTCTGCCCAGGTGCAAGCAAAGTCTATCGATTTAGATAAATAAGAACTAGGAAAAATCTTAGATATACCAGTTGTTGGAGTTAGTACTGCAGCAAAGCAACAGCCCATAACTATGTTTACAATTAATGCCTCTAAGATGGGTGGAACATCTATAGTAGCTGTGAAAAAAATTCCTGATATATGAGTATAAACTGGTATTTAAATTCATCAACAAAGTCCTGCTACCAAGATCTGGGAAGACTACCATTTCTTCTGGGTTGTTCTTGATATCATGCCTAGGTAATTTTAAATTGATCATCTTGTCTGCTCTTATGATCGGACATATGAAGAAAGTAATTCTTGAGAAAGAAGAGAGACATAAAATGCCCTATGGGTTCTTGCTAAATAGGATCTTTGATCATTTTGGAGTAGTTGGGACTAGAGAAATTCCTGGAATAGCCAAACAAAGGTTCACTCTAACTACTTTGGTAGAAAATGAGTGCATTGAAATAAATATAGCAACTATGTCCCAAGTATTTGAACTTTTGGTTGCTCAGGAAAGCAAAAAAATGGAGAAAATAAGGATTGAGTTAAATGCAAAAGATGCTAAGATAATGTACTTAAGGTTGAAAAATCAGCAGCTAACTTCTGAAGGAACGGGTGCTTCTGAAGCACTAATGTCAGAAAATGTAGAACTCTATATGAAAGTTGCAAAACTGACTGGTGATGTGAATGAAATAAATGCAGAAGTAAATAAACTCACTAAAACATAGTTTGATGCCCATGATGTTTAAAATACTAGAATAGAAATGTTGATTAAGTACTTTTCTTGCAAACCTCCTTCCTCTTTAGTCTTGTTATTCCTATCTTCTTACTCAACCCTGTGTTAGTTCAACTCCTTGATATCATGTGGATCTTAAGGACAATTAATTTTGTTGATTGTTTTAGTATATTGAATTGGTACTTCACTACTTAATAATGAATGAATTCTGGTTTGTGTGCTTGTACTACTCTCTTTTTTAAAACTATTTTTCACGTTAGTATTTACCTAGTGGCCATGAGTTAATAAGCATGTACTTATCTTTACTCTTGGTTTAGGGTTAATCCTTTTCAATAATGCCAAAGGGGGGAATACTAACTTTATATGTAAGGACCAAATTTGTGTGCATGCTCATATGGTGTATGCTGATAGGAAGAAGTACGATAAGGCATAATGATAGGGGGATCAAATAAGAAGTTTTTATTGCAAATGACAACAAGGGAATAGGTCCCTGTATTGCATGATAATAAAGGGAACACTCATCTTTATAATGGAAATCACACTAATTAAATATAATGGATATGTATTGATGCTCAAAGTTGTATGGTTGGTTTGTCATCATCAAAAAGGGGGAAAATTGCTATATGTAGTTACTATTATGAGAAGCTAACTGCAAGGGACCATGTCCCTAGATATTCATGGCACAGTACAGCTGGCATGCGGGACTGCACAATTTTATCCTTATGTGTAACAAACTTGAAGGTGTTGCTTGTACTAATTAGGACAGCTGGTCCAATAATATTTTAGCCCTAATCATCACTCATCTATAAAGGGAAAAATATGGTTCTACATCAAATGGTTTTTTGAAATTGTAAAAAATGAAGAAAGGCAGCAAAAACCCCATTTCAACGTAGCTCAAGTGCTTAGCCATTTATGTGAGCTTAAATAGAAATTGTTTTTGAGTGAGGTACTGATTCGTAATTGTACTACTCATTCTATAGTAGTAGTTTTTTATTTTGTGTAGAGAGTGCTTCGGTAGAGTTACCTAAGTCTTATATTGATTAGAGTTAATCAGTGAAGAGATTCCTTGGCAGAGTTGCCAAAATGAGCTTGCAGTAGAGTTATTACAAGCAAAAAGAACCGAGAGTTAGGTTCATTGAAGGCTATAATTAAGGGTTTGATTATAGTGGATTTGGAGGTGCTTGTGAGTGAAAGTCATGGTTTTTCGCTTCCTTGAGCAAGGAGGTTTCCACGTTAAAAATATTATGTTGTTTACTCTTCCTACACTGTGTTTTGATTCCTGGATACTTTACTGTGCTTTGCTTGTGATTGGCTTTGAGGGACCTGGTCCCTTACTGTATGGTGCAACCCCTAATGGTTCCAACACTATTGTTATGTGCAAACTCAATAAGAGGTAAATGATCAACCCGACTATCTTTAAAATAAATCATGAAAGCCCTTAGCATATCCTCCAAAGTCTAAATAGTACGCTTCAATTTCCCATCCATTTGAGGGTGAAAAGTGGTTCTAAGGTTAACCAGAGTACCCAAACCTTTCTGAAACAAATGACAAAAGTTAAATGAAAATTGCATACCTCGATTTGAAATGATGGACACATTCTCTCCATGCAACTTCACTTTCTCCTAAATGAACAACTTAACGTAATCCTCTCCTGAGTAGTTAGTCCTCACAGGCAAGAAAAGAGCAGACTTAGTCATACTATCCATAATGACCTAAATAGAATCATACTGATATCAATACCATGGAATACCAGTAATGAAATCCATATTTACCGCCTCCCACTTTCACATAGGAGACTCTATATCTTGAGACATGCCGCCAGGCCTCAAATGTTCAACCTTAACTTGTTGACAAACCATACACTTGGCAATAAAATTTGCCACATCTCTCTTTATTATTTTCCACACTTTTCCACTAGTAGATTTCCTTCAAGTCATGATACATATTAGTAGAACCTTTTGAACTGTATATCTAGATTCATGAGCCTTAACCAAAATCCTTTCCTATAGCCCATCAACATCAGGAACACACAACCTACCTTGATACCTCAATATGCCATATCTTCCAGTCTTGAAATCCATACCATTTTGCTAAACCACATCATCTTTAATTTGCATAAGCATAGGATCCAAAACCTGTTTCTCCATAACTTCAGTACCAAGAGATAATTTAACCACTTCCTGAACAATCACCTCTCTATCCTTGAAGTCCAAAAGATGAACTCCTAAGTTAGCCAGCCTGTGAATATTCTTCACCAACCCTGTCTTCTCTTCATCAACATAAGATAAGCTTCCCTAGAAAACCTGTTAAAAGAATAAGAAACTATAATAGCTTTACTTGGATGGTAGTCAAATTCATGTCATAATCTTTAAGAAATTCGAGCCACCGCCTCTACCTAAGATTCAATCCTTCTATGTAAACACATTCAGAAAGCTCTTATGGTCTGAATAAATATCTACATGCACCCCATACATATAATGGCCCCGAATTTTCAATGCAAAAACCTCGGTTGTCAACTCTATATTATGAGTCAAATAATTCCTCTCATGGATCTTAAGCTACCTAGAAGCATAGGCCACAACCTTAAACTGTTGTATTAAGACACAACCCAGTCCTACACAGGCCGCATCATATTACATAGCAAATCGCTCAGTACCCTCAGGTGTTCAAAACTAGAGCAAAGGTTAACTTATCCTTCAACCTCTCAAAACTACCCTTACAAATATTGAACCAACAAAACTTAACCTTTTTCTGAGTTAGCTTTGTAGATAGAATAGCAATAGATGAGAAGCTCTCCACAAACCTCCTATAATACCCAACCAAGCCCAAGAAGCTCATAATGTCGATTGGAGTCGCGGGTTTAGGCTATTTCTTAACTACCTTAAGATTTTGTGGTTCCACCTTGATCCCTCCACTAGAAACAACATACCCAAGAAAAGTCACAGCATTTATCCAAAACTCACACTTAGAAAATTTGGCATACAATTTTTGGTCCTCAAGAGACTGCAATACAATTTGAAGGTTATTGGCATGATCCTCTTAACTCTTAGAGTACACCAAGATGTTGTAATACCCCGGGAAATTTTTTGTTGAAATTTTGTGCATAAATGTGTTGGGTTCTATCTTCTAGAATGAATTATAAATTTTTCATGCAAAATATCTTATATTATGACCCACCATTGCGTACAGCATCAAATAATCTTTCTAACGATATGTGGATCATCCAAAATGGACACCCGAGAGAAGAGTTATGAACATTCCAATCGAGTTGTGAATAATAGTGAATAGTAAAACATGCAGGAAAAAGTACTGAGGCCTGGCGTATTTTTGCTCCAACTTTAAATGATCATAACTCTTTGTACATAATTATCTAGGTGATCAACTATGTATCAATGGAAAGCTCTACGAGTTCTCTTTCTAATGAAATTGGTTTCATCCAATTTGTCTATCGAAGCAAAAAGTTATGGTCGATCAACTTCAGCCTAACAAAAGTGAAATTTTGGGTCAACTTCAAACGATCATAACTCCTCGTCCATAATGATTTGGGTGAGATAATATATATCAATGGAAATATATGAGATTCCTCTTTCTAATGAAATTGGTTTCATCCAATTTGAATATTGGAGTAAAACGTTGTGGTTGATCTACTTCAGACTATCAAAATAGTCTACCAAAGGACAGATTCGAGAATATTTTTATTTTTAGGGGCGTTTTGGTCATTCTCCCTCACCCAAAATCCATCCAAACCCTATATTAAAGCCTATTATAAGCATTATATGTTATATTTCATCAAACTCCCTCAAAAAGAACACCCTAAGCTCCTACATCCAACTTCAAGAACCTCCAAAGTTCACCATTAATTCTACAAATTTATTCAAGATTCTAAGTTCCTAGTTCAAGAACTCCAAGAACCATCATTAAAAGGAATGATTAACATATCAAAAATAAGTATCGATCTAATGTTCATCATTCAAGGTATGTGGGGTTTTTCAACAAGAACTCTCTTTCGTTCTTGTGCTTAAAAGTAATTTTCTTTACAAAGGCATGATTTTTATTTGATTTTTATTAATTTGAAGCATGAACCCATATCTTATGATGATTATTATGAAATCTTGATGTTTATGATTTTGAAAGATGAATTTACATGTGTGGTGATATAAAGCATGAATCTTGAATGATATTTATCATGATTTTTATATTTGGGTCTTGAATCCCTATTGAAAATTGTGTTTATTTTGAGAAAGTATGTGTTATAAGCACGTTGATGTTGAATATTTGAGATATTTTGAATGATTTGATCTTTTGGTCTTAATGGAGTTGTTTTAAACTCGAGTGTGAAAGAAATCCACAATGTGGTTGATTTTGATAGATGGGAAGCGTGATGGCTCCCGATGTATATTTATATATTACTGAAATTGTTTTGTTATGGATTGTGTATGAAATGATCTGATCTAAGTCCGGGAGAAATATTTAGCATCGAGTGGGAGGTATAAAGCGACCTTACTTTCCAAAAACTACATGCCTCCGTAGGAGTGAGCCTGAGCCTGATTTATATAGTGATCACTAGTTTGTGTGGATTTGATATTGATAGTCCTACTCCGATGGCAAGGATAGGAAGGCTCTCCCCAACGTGGGTTGTACATTGGACTCCATGTAGCTCACATGGTTTATGTCGGTTATAGGATCTCCCAGTGTGTATGTGTTTCCTTGTTTCTATGGTGAATGGTGAAGTGATTTGAAAGTGGAATTGTAAAATTTATTCTTTCGAAAGATTTAAATGATATTTACATTATGAGAATTGATATTCTTGATGAACTGAAAGTGAGTGACAAATTATATGATGACTCATATGTGTTATTGTACTTATTTCATCCTTTAATGATTATGATGATTTTCTTCGGGCTTGTGAGTCTTTCATACATCCTACATATTTCTTATAAATATTTATGATGATGATGTTTATACAACTTCATACACCCCCATATACTCGGTTCCTTTCCATGGTACTGACCCACATCTTCGGATGTGGGCTGCATTTTCTTGGAATGTAGGTTCAGGTACTCAATTCCAGGTTCGACAGTGATTCTTTGGGCACGCTGTTCTACATCCTCTGTTGTGGTAAGTCCTCATGTTCTGAGGACGTGATGTCTGATGTTAGTTTTACGAAATTATTTACATTTGATAACTGAGTATGAGTCAGTTGGGGCATGTCCCAATGGCTCGCTGGTTTTATTGATTTTCTAGAGGCTTGACTAGTATAAATGTTGGGAGTTGACTAATAAGTCATATTTTGTTATCTTTCTGAAATTCTTTTATTCTTGAATGATGATTACTCTATTGATATTTGAGGGATATTTATGAAAACCTCGTTGATTTGTGTTGAACTAAAAGAAAATGGCTCAAAGGGTTAGCTTAGGGCTACTCGTAGCCTCAAGCATCGTGTGACGCTCTGGGACCTATTTTCCGGGGTGTTACAAATGTCATCAATGAAGACTGTCACAAATAAGTCCAAGAACTATGTGAACACCCAATTTATGAGATCCATGAGTAGAGCCAAAGCATTAGTTAACCCAAATTACATAACCAAGAACTCATAGTGACCATACTGGGTTCAGAAAGCAATATTGGGAATATCAACCTTGCTAATTTTAAAGTGATGATAACCCAAATGGAGATCAATCTTAGATAAACATCTATCACCCTAAAGTTGATCAAAAAGATCATTAATCCTAGAAAGAGGATACTTATTCTTTGCTATAACCTTAATTAATTTATGATAGTCTATACACATCTGAAGAGACCTATCTTTCTTTTGCCTGAAAAGTATAGGAGCATCCCATAGTGACACCAAGACGTGTGAACCCTTTTTCAATAAGATCTTTTAATTGGTCCATCAGCTTTTTTAATTTAGCCAGAGCCATCCTATAAGGAGGAATGGAAATAGGATGAGTATCCGATAAAAGATTAATCCCAAAGTCTATTTCCCTATTGAGATGAATACTAAGAAGATCATCGAGGAACACTTTAGGAAATTCACCACAAGGACAGAATGCAAAAAGGACTTTCAGAATCAGAATCCTTAACCCAAATCAAAGAATACAGACACTCTTTTGAAATTAATTTTTGATTTCTAAGATATGAAATAAAGCTCCCTTTGGGCACTAAGGAACTCCCCTCCCATTCTAATACCAGTAAATTAGGAAAGTGAAAAATGACACTTTGGGTCCTATAATTTAGAGAAGCATAGCACGAATGAAGCCAACCCATCCCCAAGATAACATTGAATCTATCAAATCCACCAATGTCTCTCTATGAAAGTAAACACCACACAACCCCTATAGATTTTTATAGCAACTATAGACACACCCACCGGAGTAGACACAGAGAAGTGGTCAGAAATATTTTTAGGGCCAAAACCTAAATGCATAGCCATATAAAGGGTCACAAAAGATAGGGTAGAACCTGGATTAATCAAATAATAAACATCATGGGAAAAGACTTATATCATACCAGTAAGAACATTGGGGGATGCCTCACATTCCAGATGAGTAGTAAGTGCATAGAGATAATTCCAACCAATGTCAGTACCAAAAGTAGTGCCCATTAGTGCAGGGGCTGAAGAAGTGGCAGCCAAAACTTTATTAAGCCTAGTGGCAACCCCGGCTGAAGGACAATCTCATTGTATATAACCAATCTAACCATAATTATAGAACTGATTTATCCTCTATTCATAATATCTATGGTAAAGAGATCCACAAAAAGGGTAAGAAGGGTAAGGTGGGGCTAACTGAGCTCTACTAGCCTGAGACTGAGCACCTGGTTCCTTAGGACCACTGTTTTCTCAAAAATGATGATCACCCAAAGGCTTAGGATAGGGAGAACTAGTTGTCGAATAAGAATTCACCCAATTTTTCTTCTTATTCCAGTGCCTACCATCTCTTCCACTATTCTGCTAATCTGCACCTTGCTTTGAATATCTAAGCTTCTTATTCTACCTTTTTCCCATCTCTGTCTGTTTTTTTTTCTTATTCTTAACCCGTTGCATATAAACCACCATCCTAGAAATATCCATATCATTATTCAACATAGTAGCCTTGCATTCTAGTACCAAATCATGAGAAAAACTAGAGGCAAACTTTCTCATTTGGGACCTCATATTAAACGCCAACTCTGGAGCATAACAAGCCAACTACTGAAACATTAGAGCATACTCCTTGATACTCATCTTTCTTAGCTTACCTCAACTGCTGAGAAAAGAAGTGATCAAGAAATGACCTTAAAAAGTTATCCCACACAACCTGCTCAACATCATCACCCCTCATAACTTCCCATCCTTATGCCACTGATTAATATTATCCTTTAACTGATATGAAACAAACTATACATCCTCAGAATCAGTAGCACACATCACCCTAAAAAGTTTTCTCTATCTCATTAATGAACTCATAGGGATCCTCTTTAACCTTGGAGCCTATAAATTTTTACGGATTTAACCTCATAAACTAGCTAACCTGAGTGACCTCGAATAAATAAGTAATAGAACCAACATGATCAGACTGATGAGACTGCGATGCTACCAAATGAGTAAGCATACGAATGGACTAATGGAACTCCATATTAGAGATATCTCCCTGAAGAGACTAACAATAAGTGTTGCTAGCTCAGGAAGCTCAAAAAGTACTAGTAGGGACTGGCGAAACCCTGCGTGGAGTGGTACAATCAAGAGTATGGACCTTAGATCGAGTCTGCACTTTATAAATAGGGTGAGTCTCTTCAACATTCTCATCAGGTGGAACAGAGTTTCCAGCAAAGTTTCTACGAACCTCAGATCTTTAGAGAGGCATGATCTGAAATACAAGAAAGACAAGAGTTAGAGAAGTTTCATAACATTAGTTTCATAACATTAGTATCTATAGCTCAAAATTGAACACAAGAAAGGGAAATATTCCTAAATGCCTCATAGCCTCTCCTTTTTAACTGTGATGCGCTAAACACCCATAAGAGGGACTCTACTCGACACGACTTTGTGGACACCCAATGACCCTGAACCTTTCTCTGATACCAAGTTTTTCATGACCCAAACTAGGGACTAGTAGTGATGGATATCTCAAGCCCACCATGGATCTGAGACCACCCTCATAGCCTAAACTCAAGAGCATAATTATTATAAAGATAAAGCATAAGCCAATAAATCCAATGATAATAGTAATCGAAATAGATATTTCAAACGATTGTTCAAAGAATTCAAATATCAATCCACCCACACTTATCCATAATAGTCACTAAAATAAGAATAAAAACTAAGTCGGGACATGCCCCCGACTATGACCAAAAAGAATCCAAAAGTACTATGATAATAAAGAAAGAATAATGAATGACAAGGCCTTCCAAATGATAAAGGCTCACCACTTCATAGCAACTCAATAAATATGCTCAACCACCTAACACTGCACAGGAGCAACAAAAAATCCTTCGAACCCTACATCAAGAAATGATGTAGCATCTATTGATGATTAGTGGGATAAGCAATGTTATGTAACTGGGGGAATAAGGATAAAAAAATGCAATTACCCAAAATTGAGTCATTAACCATATCCATTTACATATATATATAGAGAGAGAGAGAGAAAGAGAGAGAGGGTATTTGGATAGGGTCAAGGGTTATAAACATGAGATTTTAAGTAGTTAACCTAAAATCTATAGTTTGATCTGTCCTAAAGGCACCTATGGGCTATATAGGTCTAACTCCTCCTACCGGAAGGGCCTAGTGTGTGTTAGCCGCACAAACCAAGGAAAAAACAAAGGAAAACTAAATCCACCAAGGCAATAGCCATCCCAATATATATATAGATAGATAGATAGATAGATATATCAAGTATGCACCAAGAACATGATCATGTAGACCCCCAACACCAAAAAATATGGTTTCTAGTATTTGTAACCTCCCCTCCCCCCCCTCCCCCGGGGGAATACACCTTCACGGTGAGCTATACAATTCTCTTTAAGCCTAAATAAATCAATATGCACAAAAACCAATCCATTAACCCAGGAGTCAATTATTTAGGCATTTACCACCTGGTATTGTTATACCAATAAGCTTGCCAGCTAAATTAATTATGCCAAACTAATCCACATAACCAAAATGGACTCCCAAGTACCATTTAAAATCTAAAACCAAGGCCACCAAGTTAACAAGGTGGGTTGAGATTAATGAAGTTATTAAGCCAAAATTTCAATGATATAGGAAAACCTATGTCCCTCATTCCAACCATTTATACCATGTATCAATTCAGTCCCAAAAATATCAAATTAAAGCATGAATAATCAATTAATAATGTGAAACAATTAATTTAATTAGTAACAACCAAAACTCGTCAATGCAAATTCAAACCCCATAATTAAATCACATGAAAATCCATCTAATTAATGCTACAATGAAAAACTAAAGTTAGGGAAAGAGAAACATGCCTGAAATACACAAGTAATTAAAGTAAATTCAAAGTTTAGAGCTCGGATGATAAACTCACTGTAAAACCCTTGAATGTTCTTGGGCTTTTGAATTTAAGAAAGAAAGAGGATGATTTGATATTTGAAAACTAAAGGGAATGGGGTTATTTTATGTTTAATGATCATACAAGGGTATAAAGACCAAAAGCCTCTCACCAAAGTAAAATAATAAAAAATGGAAAAAATTAAAACAACAGTGTGGCACCAATATCGCAGGGGTTAGCCTTTATTCCATGCCAATATTATAGAGGTTAACGTCCGTGACATAACTATATCGGGGAGGGTTACTGCCTTGGAGTCCCAAAATGACCCTGAACCCCTTTTGAAAAATCCAAAACTTTCTCAAAACACCTTTTAATATCCCTAAACATAATTCAAGTGAAAAATTGACTTTACGCAAACGGAAGGGTCAAAAATAAAATTATTGAAATTTTGAGGGGTCTTACATTACGTGAATTTTCTCATATTTGATTTATGTTTAGTATGGTCTGGTACGTTTCAATTGATGATGCCTACTAGTACATTATATTTGTATAAATTCTACTTGTGCTCTTTTTTATTCAGTTTAGATAGTGTCTCATTGATTGAGATAAGACTTTAAATGTTTTATCTGACTAGAATCTTTGCAATCCAAGGGTGAGAATTTACCTTCAGAAAGCTAGTGGATTATCTCATTTGATCATGTCCATTCTTTTGGGCAATGATACACTAGTTTTATTTTAATTTTTATATCTTTAGGTTTTGGCTAGAAATACTTGTGTAATGACTTTTGGATCCTTGGGAATTGTAATGGTTAGGTTTAATTAATTTTGCACTTTTATTTAAATTTTTCACGAGATATAAATAAGTAATATTATTTTATTGAATATTCTATCTTAAAAAAGGCTTAGTGTTGGGTAATGGTTCGAGTTAGATAGTTCTCCCATTGAAAAGTTAGCATGGGTTCAATTCACAACTATTTGGGCCATGACAAATATGGTATTAGAACCCTAGGTTGGTCGATATCAACATACAAGAAAGAGTTTAATAGTGTCTTATTGAATTGTATGGAGATGTCTATATTTTTCTTTGAGAGGCTATAGGACTTTAGGAAACATCGCTCTTCTTTTTTCTTCCATGCTTGTACTTAATTCTAACTAGTATCTAGTAATCCCAATTAGTATCTGAATTGTTTTATTTCCTGGTAGATGATTAGTACATTCACTAAGAGAGAAATAGTATAAGTACCCTAATTGTATATAAGGGCCATATTTTATAGCACAATGAGTGGGAGAGAGAGTGAAAGGTCATAAAGCAGCACCCGCTAGGGATGGAGATTGGATAGTTAGAGTTCTAGTAAGAAAACTATTAAAGGATCTTCCCCATATAAGTATATTCTAGACTTAGTTCAAAATAAGGAAGTGGTACTAGAAAATAGAGAGCATTTGGTTTAGTAGATATTGTACTAGTTCAGGAAGGTACAACATATATTTTGGTTTCTTTTGAGATGATTTTGTATGTTTTAAGTGTTTGGTTTGGTTTAGCTGACACAAGTGCTACACAGGTAGTTTGATTGTTTAGTACCAAAGGTTGCAGCATGTTGCTGATGTGTCACCCAGGATAGATGAGAAGATAGGGCTGATGTTTTACGTAGCAGGTTTTAGGTCCAGTAATGACCAGATATGAGCATGAATTATTACGTAAGCTCCCTTAAGATGAAGCCTCATATTTTTAATAAAACTAAACCAGAGAATGCTTATGAATTCAATATCGATTGACATAAAAGTCCATACAAGTTAGGAATGGTAGAAAGGTATGGTGTAGAGTTTTTTCTTTTCAATTATAGGGGTGCCAATATATAGTGGAGGGTATTTTTCGAGTGTACATCTACAGTTTTATTCCATTACTTGGACTCAGTTTGATTCTATCTTTATGGATAAATATATGCCATGTACTCTGAGGGACAGAAAGAAATATGAGTTCACTAGACTCAAGTAAAGAAGTATGTTGACTATTTCCTATGAAATCATATTTCATGTGTTTCCTAGATATTTTTCACAGTTGTTGACTACTAAGAAAAAGAATATTCAATTGTTTGTTTAAAGGTTAAACATCGATCCTGAGGTTTCTGCACTTCAGATGACATCTTTAGGTAAGAGCTTCTAGGAGATAGTTGATTTCTTAAAAAAAGTAGAGGGTGTGAGGCAAACAGACTTTTTTAGATTTTGGTAATTATATTCTTTTTGTATCGTTAGCTTTGTGACTCATCATAGACCATACATGTAATGCAATAGGGTTGGTCATACTTGGAGATTTTGTCTAAGTGAGAGGCTTCATGGTAAGTTGGGCTAGCAATATCCTTTTTGAACCTTGGTCCTAGAAATTAGGGGATATAGAGGTAATGGTAGAGATTATCCACAGAGTAGGCATTGTAGTCACCAGGCATGTAGAGATAGTAACCAGGTCATCTGAGGTGTGGGATATACTAATTGAGGTGGTGCACAAACTGGCAAGAATGGTGCTCAGTTGGGTGATAAGGCCTATTTTTATTCTTTTCTAGGTAGGACTGAGTTTAAGGCTTTAGACGTGGTGATCATAGATACTATTATTGTTTGTTACCACGTGGCCACTATTTTGTTTGATATGGATTCCACATTCTCGTATGTTTCTATTAAATTTTATATAGGTGTGGAAATTTTTTTGTAAAACACATGATACTCTTATGTTGTATCTATACCAATTGGATTTTTGGTAGTTGCTAATTAGGTTTATCGGTTTTGTTCTATATATTCATGGGATATTTGACTTAGGCTATTCTGGTAATTTTAGATATGTTGGAATTTTACATCATCTTATGAATGATTTAGTTCTCTTCATACAATACACTTCTTGACTATCATACCAAAATAGTCATTATGGCTATGCCCAAGATGGATAGATTGGAGAGGAAGGGTAACTATAAACCTGGTCTTCTAAGACTTATATCTTTGATTTGTACCAAGAGTAAGTTAGAAAGGGGAGTCAAGCTTTTATAGCTCATATTTGGGATACTAGTATTGAGGTCCCTCATTTTGCATAAATATTGGTGGTATGTGAATTATTATAAGCATTACTCGATGCTCTACATGGGATGCCACATGATCTAGACATAATATTTGCATAGACCTAGAGTAGACACTCTTCCCCTTTCCAACCCTCTTTATTGTTAGACCCCAAAATTTTATGATTTTAATTTTGCACTTCCTTTGTAATTAATGGTGATTTTTGAGTTGAATTATGATAACAAGGATAATGGGACCATTAGAAAGTATTCCAAAAATTTTGGAATGTAGTTTAGGATATTTCGTGATACCAAAATAGTAATGGTTCGTGTTAAGGGCGTGCCACGGAGGGGAGGCACAACCTTAGGTGGAAATTAGTAAAGGTCCATAATAAGAGCATGTCATACTCTTATCATACCGTGATAAGGGTATGCCACACCCTTGGAGTGGTGTAACAAGGGCGTGCCATGCCCAAAAACACAAAAATGCCAAATTTGTTTATTTTAGTTTTCTTCAAGGGCCTTTGGTTCTTTTACCCATTAAATTACTTTCAAATCATATTGAACATAAAATCCACCCTCATATTCTCTATTATCCTAAAACCCTCAAGAACACAAAAGGGGAGTTTTTCACAAAAATTCAAGCTTGCAAGGTTCCAATTCGAGTTTTCATCAAGAAATTCACTAATTCCATGTATGTGGGGTCTGAAAAGGTTAACCTTGCATCCCTGTTCCAAAAAGATTTGATTTTACAATTCAATTTTTGTGATTTTATTTGGGGTTCACACCCATTTTTCATGTTATTATATTATGGAATTATCATTTAATTTAAAGTTCAGTTTGCACAAGAATTTATCATTACTCATGTTTTTATTTACATGATTGCTATTACGAGATGAATTTTATTGTTTTGACATGAAATTTCATAAGTTGATAAAAGATTTCAATCAGAGCATTGAGTATTCAGTTTACAAAAAGTTCAAGTGTACTAGTTTGAGTTTCTTAAAATATATAGTATAATCACAGCTTCAGATTTAAATAAGATTTGAGACAAGCTACAAAGTTCACATAAGAAACCAAGAATTTGAGATAGAAACAGTGGCATATGTTTTCATACTTTTCAGTTTATATGTGTATTTTGAGGTGAACTTCATTGATATAGTACGAGCAATAGTATCATTTTGGGAGTAGTATCTAGCACCGAGTGAGATATAGTGTTTTAGTGTATCCTATTATCCATAAACTACGTGACACCGTAGGTTATTAGTTATAGTATTTAGCTTGTCCAATTAAAAGTGTTAAGGTGATCACCATAGTTTTCCTTTACACCCTAGCTATGTATATTCGGTAATTGCGATGAGTGTATGAGTCATCATTCCATTTAGATGACGTCATGAGTCATCAATCTCTATGTTTCTCGCATATTTTATGTTGCTTATGAGAGTCGTCCGCAGAAGTAAAGATTTTAGAAATTAAGTGTAATGGCTAACAAGCTTTATTCAGATGTTGTTTTATATTTATGCTTACATTATTTCTACTTTCTATTTTACTCATGATTAAGGTGAGTCCTTTTAAACTTAGCATGAATGATTTGGAATTTTCATTTTTAGTTTTACTTATTGCATTCACCCTGACAGACTCAGTACATTCCAAAAGTACTAACCACATATATGTTTATGTGGCTACATTATTTCACAATATCGGTTCTGGTGTTCGTCCCTAGCAGCATGTAACACCCCGCACTTTTCCTAGCTTAAAATCGTCCCTAGAATGGCAAAGATTTGCTTCAAAGATTAATACCTTTTATTTCATATAGTGTTTTCCAGATTTAGACTTTCTATTGTGTGGGAAATTGAATGAGATTTCCATCGATACCAAATTCGCACAAATCTGATACTCTGTTGAGGAGTTAGAGCATTTTTAGGTTGACAGTGTCCCACCTGAGCAACCACCACAGTGCGGGGAAGGACAATTTTATAATTGTCAATTGCAGTGGACCTCCGTGATATTAGTACATTCCGGAGAGGTTTAAATTCCCAATTATCAAAATCCAACAGCCCAATGCGATACTAGCGCATCGCGCCAGTGGACAAAATGGCAGTCCAAAAGGGCACCACGATGGCTCTGCATCATGGACTCTGCCTAGTTCCCACTCGTCCACTTTCCAGTAAGCCACCACGATAGTGTTGCATCACGGTGTCCACCTAGTTCAAAAAAATGTTATGTTTTTCAGTTCTTTTTAGAAGTTTAAACAGGATATTTTTGTCAATTCCCAAGCTCTCAATCCGTCCAAACATAAGATTTAAGCCTATTCTACACTTTATGCCAATTTCATCCATTCTCTCTCAAAGCAAAACCCTAAAGCTCCAAAGCTTCTTCCCTAAGAAATCAACAATCCTCCGTTGCTTCTCCAAGAAAGCTCCAAATTGAGGATTTCCAAGGGAAGATAATCAAGAATCCATCTTCAATAACTAAAATAGGAATCAATAATTCAAGTTTCTTTATCTAATCATCAATCAAGGTATGTATGGGTTTTCAACAAGGATAATCCTTTCATTCTTTTGCCTAAAAATTATTTTAAGTATAAATTTACTGAATTTTTATGTAATTTTCCATGAAATTGAAGTTAGGGTTTATACCCAATATTGTTAATTATAAGATTATGAGATTTCAAGTGATCTAAGAGTTCATTTGCATGTTTAGGCTTATACTTTCATGCATATCGCAGGAATTTCTAGATTTTAAGTTGATTTATAAATGTTTACATTACCAAGAATGAATATTATGATGTTTTAACATGATTTTGATGCATGGGTCACTAAGCCCTAATTAAAGATTGTTATTTTAAGATTGATTGTGCTACGAGCACTTTATGACTAGATTCTTTTTAGATTATTGATAAAGATTTGACATTTTGGTCTCAAGAATAGATATGAAATCTACTTTACAGATATAGATTATAGATTTATCTTTATAGATATACAGTTGGTTTTCACTATAAACCATTATACTATTTTAGAAGTGGATTTCCATTAGAATGAGCATACAGATTTAATGGGGGTAGTATTTAGCACCGAGATGGTTACATTACTACGGTTTCATACCCCAAAAATATGTACCAATGTAGGATTTAGATTGTTTCCACTTCTACATAGATGATAGATATGTAATTACTTAGATAGGTTATACTACCTGGCAAGAGTAGAACTCCTCTCCCCAATGTGAGGATTCCTCCTTAAGAGGACAAGAACGTTGGACTCCATGAATGCTCACATAGTTTATGTTGGTTAGAAGAATCTCCCATGCAGAATAATTTTTTAGATTTATAAACCCTTAAGATAAAGTGTTTTCCCTATAGTTTAGTAGTAAATATTTTCAGAAAACTAAGTGTAAAGGCTCACATTTACTCAGATTATGCTTTACAGAAAGATAATAGTTACAGGCATCAGCTTTTAGATTTTAGTAGTGAGCTCTTTCTACACTTAGACAGCATGATTTACATACAGAATACTAGTACATCTTTTAGAACTAAATACTATGACTCACTAGATTTATAAAGCATGACTTGATTCTCATGATTATTATTTTTAGTATTTCAGATATTCCAACTTATGTGAGTCATTTATATTTAGCATGCATTATTTTACAAATTATGATAATAAGATAATGTTTTTACTTATGCATTCACCCCCACATACTCATTACATCCTCAAAGTACTGATCCACATATATGTCTATGTGCTACATTGTCTCATAATGTAGGTAACAGTTCAGTTTAGCACGCATACCCTATTCAGACAGTTTGTAGCTTCCAGTCAGTAGGTGATAAGTCCTTTTGATTCAAGGGATCGAGTCAGTCATATAGTTTGAGCTGTATTTCATTTTATTTATTCAGTCGTATTGATTTGGTATAGTTGGGGATCATGTCCCGGCTACCTATAGTCAATACTAGTAGAGGATTCATAGACAGTCAGTAGAGTTGATCTATTAATTCCAGTGTTTTTTTTAAAGGCAGAGTTGTAATCATTTTAATTTGGTTCTGTATGGATCAGATTCAGAAAAGAGTCATCTTCCACTTATTTTGTTCAGAATTATATATTTTATTCAGTTTCTTATGAGTTATACTAGTAGAAGGGTTAGCTTGGGATCACTTGTGGTCTTAAGCACTGTGTGAAATCTCGGGACCCATTTTCAGAGCGTTACACAGCATGATTAACCATAGGCACCACTTTCTATATTCAAATAGTTGGTCAATCCTTATAGTTTAAGGGACAAGTTTATAATGGTTCTATAACATGACCCGCACTAGTGCCTTGTCATAATGGGCATCCCAAGACTAAACAGGACCAGAGACGACTCTGTTTCCAAACCCAACCTCCAGCCACCTGTCCTGAGTTGGCTGAATTTCAAGCATATAACAAGATAGTGTAACAGCTCACATAAAGACTCTGGGATAGGATCACAAATGTGATAGACCCAACTGAGTCCAACCATCCCATACCAACAATCCAACCATACCAAATCATTCCAAAGGCTATAAACCAGGCCATAACCAAAATGATATCAAGATATAATATAATTAATCTAAAAATGAAATAGGACATAACAGTGAGAAATTATATTTGAGATGCCATCCTCAATACCAATACCAGTATTAAGGTTGACACCTACATCAATCTCACCCATTCCAACCCATATAAGTACCACAAAGCCTCTAACCAAGGGAGTAATAAAATCCGGTTGGGACATGCCCCCAACCATATCCAAAACCAATATCCAAAAATAAACCAAAATGTCTAAAAGTGTCCATAACATGAAAAGGATCCTTTCGAAAGGATGGAAGCTCACCACTTTAGTCCAAATATTGATCCCTGAGTCAATCACTATGTAGGAGGAGTAGAACTATTGGTTCTTTCATAGCATGGGTATAAGCTGCCAGTAGATAGGTTAGTGGATGAATGCTAGCATGATCTCAGGATAAGGATAAGATAATGTCATTTATTAAACCAAGTAAAACCATCCATATGAACACAACCATATATATATATATATACATATATCTATATAAAGAAAACCATGTCGAGAAATGGGATGGGGTTTAGCATGAATTTAAAACCTTTACTTGGGTTGTGTAGCTTTGTCATCCTAAACTACCCACAGGCTATATGGGTTCAACTCCCTCTGTTGAAAGAGCCCCAGTGCATGAAGCCGCACGACCAGGGAAGAAAACCTAGGATAACTAGTACATCCCCCAAAATATAGTGTGACATCATGCACACGGTCACCAAGACCAACCTCACATCGGCAAATATGAGTTTCCAATTTTGGTCCCCTCGATACCTCCACCTTCTACTGCTTTGCTAAATATCCCACCATTATTGCCCAATTAAAACCATTTCCAAGAAACCAACCAATCTATTTACCATTTATTAATCAAGGCCATTTAGCGGTGATATCGTCATCCGACCATACTTGCAAGTAATATTCATAGCCAACCATATATAGGTTTAAGGGGACTTTCAAGTATCCTTCTATTTACCATATTAAACCACTTGGGGGATTCCTTGTACCCATCAAGCATAACCATTTTGCCATTTAACTTTCTAAACCATTTAAACCATGTATAATTCTTTTACCAAGTTTTAAAACAAGCAAGAGCTCTATTAAAAGTACTCAACGCAATTAAAACATTATTATAAGCATTTTGTCAGACACATTGGGGGCATAGTGTAACCAAAATCCAAGTACAATTTGCATTAAACCATTCCCATGCAACCCAATTATCCAAAACACCATTAAGGAACATAAAGCATAATTAAACCCATGGGAAACCATAACCAACCCTTTAACATCAAAAACCCCAATTCATATTTGAAAACTAAAATTATACAATCAATGAAGTCATGCAAACATTCATAAAAAACATGCTTATAGTAAGAATTAAAAATGGGTAAGAGAACATGCCTTAAATAAATATGATGATGGAAAGAAATCACCAAGATAAGCCCCAAATCAATCCACTAATTAAAACCCTTGCTTTATTTGCCCAAAATCTCTTGAGAAAATTATAGAGTGTTTAGAAGAGTTTCTAAGTGTTATTTAATGGAAAAATAGGGTAAATAACCTCCCAAGTAGGTTATAAGTTATGGGACCACATTAGGATAAGTAGGAAAATGTCCAGAATACCCCCACTTAAGTTGGACAAAATCCCATTGCAGGGGTACGACCAACCCTCATGAGTCATACCCTCTAATATGATTGGTACCCTCCTCTCATATCATAGCCTCAATATTTGTATCCAACACTTTTCTAAATATGACTCATCTAACCAAGTCGTATCCAAAGCGTATGATATGTACCCTTCATCCGTACCATTGGCAAATTAAACCCAAGGAAGATTTAGATACTTTCCACCATACGAGTCCATGGTACGACTCATACCCTAGCTTACAGTTCATAGTGAGCCACTCGTACTCAGATCCAACCTAAGTAACCAAGTCTAAGATTAAGTTAAGGAACTAAATGATTCATAACCATCAATATGACTCATACCCCTAATTCATATCCATTTTAGTAACAAAAATCCATCCCACCAACCAACACTGTTCAGTATATGACAAGATCATACCATTTGTGCCCAAGCATATGGCTTATTCCAATGAGTCGTATTTGGTCCAAAGACCAGAATTTCAAGAAATTTTCTAAGGGTCAAAACCTAGGGTGCTATATTCTAGATATTTATTATGGTTATTTCAGTTATCTATTTTTTAGTTTGGGTCAGATGGATTTGTCCCAGTGATTCTTTAGTTTTAGTTAGAGGGTTGTCAAGACTAGTTAGAATATGTGTTCCTTTTAGTTTTCATAAATTTGAAAGTTATTGAGTAACAGTGTTTTGGTTGAGATTATTCATCTATTTGAACTCAGTTATAAGTTTTTTCAGTTTCAACCTATGTCTTAACTTTATAATTATAAGAGTTTAGTACTGAGTATATATCATGGGTTAGCTTGGAGCTATTCATAGTCTTAAGCACCGTATGACATTCAGGGGGTGTCTTTGGGTTGTTACGAACATGGTATCAGAGACCAAGTTTATAAAGAGTCCTAGGAAGTCTGACAAGCTTTGTAATATAGGGTCTTGATCATGAGTGTGAAGTGTGCCACACGTATGAGGAAGAGGCTATGAATATATTAGGAAGCATCCCTTCTTTCATGATTGCTATCATAATTTGAATTTATATTTATCAACCCTAATATGTACTTTTATATGATATAAAATTCCTCCTCACAGAGCTTATTCGCATAAAAAGTAGTATCAGCCAGCCCCGCCACCATGTGCAAACCCCCTTATAACAAAAATATCTCTCATTCTGAGTTTTGGGTTGCTTTCTAAGTGTTAGCTCAGGCTGTGAATACAAATGTCTAGTGAAATCATCCAACAGCAGCCACTTCAATAGGATGGTAACTTAGCTATACCCAGAGTTTGGAGTGTTATGAGGATGAATCCACCTAAGTTCTTTTGGTTGAAGGCGAATGAGGATCCTTGGTTTTTCATTGATGAAGTGAAAAAACTACCTAGATAATGTATTTTAATGAAGAGGAAAATGTGCAATTGGCTTCTTATAATTTTAAAGATATTGCTTATGATTGGATTACTAAGTGGAAGGAAGGTAGGGGTGAAAATGGAACTTCTAAGGGGTAGTATGTATTTTAAATGGCTAGTCTAGATTGGTTTGTTCCTAGGGAGATGAGAGATATTAAGGTAGAAGAGTTTATGAACCTAAAGTAGGCACTATGTCGATGAAGGAGTATCGCCTCAAGTTCACTCAGCTAGCTAAGTTTACACCATCATTTTTACCCAATTCTACAGCTCATATGATTAAGTTTGTTACTGGTATGTCTGATTTAGTAGTCAAATAGTATAGAAATTCCATGTTGATTGGAGATATGGATTTCTCACGTGATAACGCATGCTTAATAAATTAAGGCTTAGAAACTGAAGGAAAAGAATAAGTCAAATAAGAGGGATAGGACCAGTCAATTTGAGTATAGTCAGTAGAGATCAGTGGGGGAAATAGTTCTTAGTTTTAGGGTCATTCATCAGTACCTGCACCATCTTTAGCTAGAGACCCTACCCTAGAACTAAGAAAGAGCATTGGGGCAATGCACCAACTTCTAAATCATATGGTAACATTATTGGGGATCTATTTATCCATCCTGCAAGAAATATGGTAGAAATCACTGAAGAGAGTGTTTGGATGGTAGAATAGGGTGTTATGTATGTGTAAAGATGGACCACACATTTAGGGATTGCCCCTTCACAAATATGGGCAATAGGGATGTTTTCCCTCTAGATCATTCCACTACTTTGGCATCTCAATCATGCCTCCAGCTCTACAGCAGGATGCATCTCCTAGTATCGGTGGCGATCAGTATCAGAACTAATTTTATGTTATACCATCCTTCCAGGAGAAGGAGAGCTTCCCAAATGTAGTCACTGGTATGCTTTGTGCCTTTTTTCCTTTTGATCTAGGGTCAAACCTCTATTTTTACCCCACTTGTTGTTGTGAATTTAGGTGTAAATCTTGAGAGTCTTTTTGAACATTCTCAGTTTCTACTCTAATGGGTAAGTTGTCACTAGATGAGTATATAGAAAGTTCCCTATTATAGTCCTCGATAGGGTTACTTTAGTAGATTTAATAGATATTGAGATGGTATATTTTGAAATTAGTTCAGTTTCTCCAAAAGGTTATTTCATCTAATACCTTAAAACCAATAAGTTAATATCAAAAGGATGTATCTACCACTTAATTTGAGTTAAAGACACTAAGTCCAAAACTCCAAGTATTCAGCTAATTTGTGTAGTCAATGAGTTTCTAGAGATCTTCCAAAGGATCCACCTAATATATCTCCTAATGGAGAAATAGAGTTTGGGATTTATCTCCTTCTCGATACCCATCCTATCTTTGTTCCTCCCTACTATATGGATCTAGCTGAGCTTAAAGAGTTCAAAGAGTAGCTCAAAGACCTCTTAGATATAGGGTTCATTAGGCATAGTGTTTTCGCATGGGGTGCTATAGTATTTTTGTATGCAAGAGGGATGGTACTCTCAGAATGTGCATAGATTACAGATAGTTAAACAAGATCACCATCAATAATAAGTAATCCATCAACAAAATTAATAATTTATTCTATTAGTTTTAGGGCACCAGTTGATTTACAAAGATTGATCTCAGGTTGGGATATCACTAGTTAAAGGTTCGGGAGCTTGTGGTTATGTCTTTTGGACTAAAAAATGCTCCTACAACCTTTATGGACTTACTGAATAGGGTTTTCAAGTAGTACTTGGACATATTTATCCTTATTTTCATAGATGACATACTTGTTGTAATACCCCGTACTTCTACCTAGCTTAAAATCATCCCAAGAATTTAAGAAACTTACTTTGAAAGATGAATCCATTTTGCACACATGGAATTTTAGAGATTTTGTTGAGTGGGAAATTGAATTAGCTTTCCCACTATATCAATTTTTCCTAAATCCGATATTGAAGTAAAAAGTTATGGTTATTTTATCGAGAGCTATCAGAACCGCCTAGGTGCGACAGGCAGGTTGACGGACCGTCGATCAAGTGACGGACCATCGCTTAGACCATCACAGCTAAGGCAGTAAGTCAATCTTTTGGCTAAGGTGCGACGGAGTGGTTGACAGACCATCTAACTTGCGACGGACCATTGCCCAAGCTATCGCTACTAAGGCAGTGAGTCCCTATTCTTATCCATATGTGACGGTCAAAATGACAGACTGTCGAGCCAGCAATGGACCATCATACGAGCCATCACAGATCCCATTCAGTAATTTAAAGTCATTTTAAAAAGGGTATTTGGGTGTTTTTCCACCCGTTTTAACCCCTAGTTATACCATACCATAGGCTATAGCTTTATTATTCATCTATAACATCAAATTATGGTTTCTTTCAAAGATCAATCCCCAAGAACAAGAAACCCTAAGTGTTTAATTCAAAGTCAAGAATTCAAGTTTTCCTCCATCAATCTTTAAGAAATCATCCACCTAGGTATGTCATGTGTTGATTCATGGGTCCTTTTACCCATGAAGCTCACGAATCTCTTTTCAAAATCAAAGATTTGTGTATTTATGATTGTTCATGATTTACTTTGAATTGAAATTCATGTTCATAATGTTGTGGGGTTTTGATTCATGTTTTAAATTATATATTCCAATGATTGACCCTAGAATATGGTGATTTGCATAATAATCATGATAAATCCCCTTTAATTTACAAGTTTATTGATGTATCCATGATTATTAGATGTGTTATTGATTGTATAACTAAAGCATGCTCCCAATGTGTTTGATTAAATGTCTATGTGAAGAAAAAGTGCCCTACTAGTATCGTAATATGAAATCCCCATTCATGTACAAGTTTATGCATGTCAAGTCTTTGATGAAATGTCTTAGTCAATGAATTATGGATATATGTGTAGCCATTGTGGTGCTTTAGAACTTGTACTTTATGAAATCTCCAACCTACTGTATTATGGATTGTGATGTTGGTCATGTATTCAAGAAAGTCATACTTTGTCAGTTTCTTCCCATCGAGTCCTAGGGGTACTTGTACCCAAAAAATATAGTTGTGTTCCCAGAGCCAATGTTATTTTTTCATGATATCCTCAGTCAAGCCATGATCCATAGAACTTAGTTAGTTATATAACTCAAGAAATCTCAGAAATTTAGTAATCTAAGAAATCTCAGACAGTTACCAGATCTCAGTAGCATTCTATCAGTCTACGAAAATTCAGTTAACTCAGTCCAATCAGTTCAGTTAATCATGTTCAGTGTCTATTCAGATGGTAGTAGAAATTAGGACCGAGCAAACCCAAGGATGGGAACCCACCTATTATATGAGGGTGTGATTCTTAGAAGAAATCCTTGTGTTCTAGAACTATGTAGCAAGTGTAGGTTGAGACATCATAGCCTGTTATATGAGGGTAGATGAGGTGGCTTAACCTGTTATATGAGGGTTCCCACCATTCTCACTAGAGTTACCTGTTATATGAGGGTTACTCACAGTTTGTCCTTACAAATGGTGTGGTATTGACACCCTTCTAATTGGGGTTACAGATTAGACCCCGACTTAGCTATATTGCATTATTTGAGGCATGTCGATTAGATGACTACTTCCCACAGTTTTAGTTATAGATCAGGACTGTCAGATATAATTTCAGTTGTTTTGGTATTGATATACCATATCTTCAGATGTTATGTTTTATTAGATCTTTGAACCTTATGGCCTTTCAACCTTTATTTCCATTTTTATATAGTATATTATACAGTGTACAAGTACAGATATCAGTCATGGGTTAGCTTATTGTCCTTCGGGGCAATGAGAACCGTGTGGCATTCCGGGTACCAAACTTGGGGTGTTACACTTGTATATTCTTTGAGTAAGGAGGAGCATACAAACCATTTGAGAATAGTTCTATAGACCTTTAAGGATTGTCAGCTTTATGCAAAGGTTAGTAAGTGTGAATTTTGATTGGAGTCTGTTACCTTTTTGGGGCATATGATTTTGGGTGTAAGTATTCTGGTAGACCTTCACAAAACTGATATAGTGAATCACTGTCCTAGGACCATTACTCCGTCCAATATTTAAAGCTTTTTGGGTTCAGCAGGTTATTATAGGAGGTTTGTCGAGGGTTTTTCCTCAATAGTTTCACCATTGACTAAATTGACATAAAAAAAATTAAATTTTATATGTCAGATAAATGTGAGAAGAGCTTCTAAGATTTGAAGGATATATTGACTTCAGCCCTAATGTTAGCTTTGCCAGAGGGGTTATATAGATTTATGGTGTATTTTGATGCATCCTGGTTTAGGTTAGGTTGTGTTGTTATGTAAAATGAAAAGGTAATAGCCTATGCCTCCAAATAGCTTAAAGACCATGAGTAGAAATAGTTTAGAGTCAGCAATTGTTGTGTTTGCATTGATGATTTAGAAGCACAACTTCTATGGTGTGCATATTGATATTTTCACTGAACATAAAAGTCTCGAATATGTATTTATGGAAAAGGAGTTGAATCTTCATCATAGAAGGTGGTTGGAGTTATTAAAAGATTATGACATGAATGTGATTTACCATCTGGATTAGATAAATATGGTAGAAGAAGTGTTAAGTAGACTGTCTATGGGTAGTGTATCTCATGTGAAAAATAAAGAGAAAAAATTAGTCCAGGAATTACATAGTCTAGCCTATTTAGGTTTATGTCTTCTTGATATGTATTATGGGGGAGTAGTGGTTCAAAACAGTTCGGAATCATCCTTAGTGGTGGAAGTGAAGGTGAAGAAGTGTAGTGATCCCACACTTATCCAGATATTGGATTTTATTCAGCAATAAAAGTCTACGATCTTCACCCAAGGGGGAGTTGGTGTCCTTCGATGTCAAGGTCAGTTATGTGATCCCAATATTGATGGGTTGAGATAAAGAATATTAGAAAAAGCCTACAGTTCTAAGTATTAGATTCATTCTGGTGCTACCAATATGTACCACGACCTCTGGGAAATTTATTAGTGAAATGGTATAAAGTGGAACATAGCTGAGTGTGTGGCTAAGTGTCCAATTGTCAACAAGTAAAGATTGAGCATCAAAGCTCGGGATTATGCTTCAGGATATTAGCAGTCCTACTTGGAAGTGGGAGGTCATTAATATGGATTTTGTTACTGTACTTCCTCACACAAACTGTCAACATGATTTGATTTAGGTCATCATTGATTGAATGACCAAATCAGCCCAATTCTTACCTGTTAAGACTTCAGCCATGGTGGAAGATTATAGTAAGATGTACATTTGTGTGTTTGTAAGGATCTCGGGGATTACCTTATCTATTATTTATGACTAAGGTGCATAATTCACTTCTCATCTTTGGCAATTATTTCAAAAGTCCTTGGTACAAAGGTGAAGCTTAGTATAACTTTTCATCTGAAGCTTTGTACAACTTTTCATCTGCAGACAGATGGTCAGGCTGACCATATGATTCAAACATTGGAAGACATTTTGAGGGCATGTGTGGTGGACTTTAAAGGAAATTGGGATGATCATTTACCCTTGATTGATTTTTCCAATAACAATAGTTATCATGTTAGTATTCAGATAGCTCTATTTGAAGCATTGTACGATAGATGCGGGTCACCTATAGGTTGTTTCAAATTTGGTGAGGCGGCTTTTGTTGTGCCAATTTTTGTTCTTGAAGTATGGAGGAAGTTTAGTTGTCGTGAGAGGTTGAAAACTTCTCAAAGTCATAAAAAATCATATGCAGATGTGAGAAGGAGAGAATGAAAGTTTGACGTTCTTAAAAGTGTCACCCATGATGGAGGTTATGAGATTTAGAAGGAACGTAAAGCTTAGTCCCTAATATATTGGTCCTTATGAAACTATGAGGCATGTTGGAGAATTCGCTTATGATTTAGACCTTCCTCAAAATTAACCACGATCCATACAATTTTTCATGTGTCGATGTTGAATATGTACATTTGAGATCTGTCTTTATTAGTGCTTGTAAAGATTGTTAGGGTAAATAATAGGTTTTCCTATGAAGATATTTCAGTTTAAATCCTTGATCGACAAGTCTAAAGGGTAAGGAATAAAAATGTTGCTTCAGTGAAAATTCTTTGGAGTAGTCAAACAATTGAGGGAGTGACTTCGGAAACTAAGGCAGACATTATGAGTAGATATCCTCACCTTTTCACTACTAGCACAAAATTAATATGAGGTAAGAACTTCTTCCAAGTCTATTCTATTCACAAGTATCCTAACTCCTATCTCATGAATTCTTGTCTGAAGAGTTATTTTAGTTTTAAGTTAATGAGATGAAAGATTTTAGTCATAAGGAAGATAATTTTAGACCCAAAATTTCTATGATATTATTTTGTTATTTCCTTCATGTTTAATGGTGATTTTTGAGTTGAATTACGATAAGTAATAATAACGGGACTATTAAGAAATGTTTTTGAAATTTTGGAATGCATTTTGGGGTATTTTAGGACCCTAAAACAATAAGGGTCTGAGCTAAGGGTGTGCCACCAAGGGGAGTCACACCCCTATGCAAAAACTAGTGAAGTTCCACGATAAAAGTGTACCACGCTCTTGTTGTACCACAATAAGGGCGTGCCATGCCCTTGGAGTAGCGCGATAAGGATGTGCCACGCCCAGGGCCACAGAAATGCAAAATTCTTTTTGTTGTGTTTTATTCAAGGGATTTTTGGTATTTTACCTATTAAATGACTTTCTAATCATATTAAATTCAAAACCCACCCTCATAACCCAGAATTAAATGATCTCTCTTCTCCCGAAACCCTCAAGAACACAAAAGAGGAGTTTTTCACCAAAATTAAAGCTTGAATGTTCCCAATTTGAGTTTCCCTTAAGATATTCACTAAGTCCAAGTATGTGGGGCTTGAAAAGGATAACCTTTTATCCTTGTGGCTAAAATCTTTATTTTTACAATTGAATCTATATGATTTCAATTAGGGTTCATACCCATTTTTTATTTTTATCATATTATGGCATTATCATGTGATTAAAGTTCAGTTTACACAAGAAGTTACCTTTACTCATATTTTTACTTATATGATTGCTATTATGTGATGAATTCTATTTATTTTGATGTGAAGTTTCATGAGTTCATAAAAGATTTCAATTTGAGCATTGAGTATTTAGTTTACAAGAAATTCAAGTTTACTAGTTAGAGTTTTAAAGAAAACATTGCAGTGTAATCACAATTTTAGTTTTATATGAGATTTAAGACAAGATATGAAGTTCAAAAAAAGAAACCAGGAATTTGAGATAGATATAGTGGCATATTGTATTTTCAAACTTTTCAGATTATATGCCTATTTTGAGGTGAATTTCATAGATAAAGTATGAGCAATAGTATGATTTTAGGAGTAGTATCTAGCATCTAGATGGGAATGTGGGTTTGGTACATCGTATTTCTCAGAAACTATGTGTCACCATAGGTTATTAGTTATATTATTCAGCTTTTCCAATCGGACATGTTAGGGTGATCACCACGGTTTTTCTTTATACCCTGGCCAGGTATATTGGGTTGTTGCAATATGAGTCATCTTGCCATTTTGATAAGGCATGAGTCATCTAAATCTATGTTTCTAGCATGGTTTTTGTCAATTATGAAAATCTCCCACAAAAATAAAGATTTTAGAAACTAAGTGTAATGACTAACAAGCTTAATTCAGATGTTGTTTTAGATATATGCTTTTGGTATTTCTTCTTTCAGTTTTACTCATGATCAAGGTGAGTACTTTTACACTTAGCATGTATGATTTGGAATTGTATTTAGTTTCAATTTTACTTATTACATTCACTCCCACATACTAGTACATTCGAGAAGTACTGACCACATATATGTCTGGGTGGCTATATTTTTTCATAATGTAGATTTTGGTGTTTGTCCCAAGCAACACATTTAATTGCGGGCACCACTTCCTACATTCAGACAATTGGTGAGTCCTCATAGTTAAAGGGCCAACTTTATGATGGTTCTAGATGTTTACAACAGTTATTCAGCTTTTTAAGGGCTAACTTTATGATGGTTCTAGATGTTTATAACAGTTATTCAGCTTTTTAAGGGCCAACATTATGATGGTTCTAGATGTTTATAACAATTATTCAGCTTTCTGTTCGGGTCACATGGGGTCTATCCCTGTGGCTCTTTAGTTTTAGTTAAAGGCTTTTCAAGAATAGTCACACTGCATTTCTTTCAATTTTTAAAGATTTGAAAGTTATTAAGTTATAGTATTTAGTTCAGATTATTCATTTATTTGAACTCAATTATAAGTTTCTCATGTTTTCACTCATGTTTTAAGTTTAAATTTACAAAAGTTTAGTGTTGAGTAGATATCATGGGTTAGCTTGGGACTATTTGTAGTCTTAAGCACTGTGTGGCATGTGGGCGTATTTTTGGGTAGTTACATTTATAGAATGGAACTATTTGATCTAAAGGCTCATTTTCAAGAATTATTGGGTGAGGGATTCAATCTCCCTAATGCTTCTCTGTGGGGTGCTCCTATCTTATTTGTTAACAAAAAGAATAGTAATCTACATATGTTCATAGACTATTGATAGTTGAAAAAATTATGATTCATGACAAATACCCATTGCCTAGGAGAGATGTCATGTTTGATCAAATGGAGGGTGCTTCTATATTTTCTAGAATTAACTTAAGGTCTGGTTACCACCAACTTAATATTTGGCCCAAGGATATACCGAAGACTATTTTCCAAACTCGTTGTTGTCATTATGTGTTTTTGGTGATGTTGTTTGGACTGACTAACACCTCACACATCATTATTGGTTTGATGAATGCCAGTTTAAACCATATTTGGATTCCTTTATAATTATTTTTATTGATGATATTCTCCGAGAGTAAGGAGAAGCATGATGTTCACTTGCACAATAGGTTGGGGTTGCTAAAGAAAAAAAACTATAAGACAAATATTCTAAGCGTGAATTTTGATTGTCTTTAGTCTCTGTCTTGGGTCACATAGTTTTTAAGCAATAGGTTATGGTAGAACCACAAAAGATTGGGACGATTAAGAATTTGACTAGGACTACCTTTGTTACCGAAATTTACATGTTGGCTAGTTACTATCTGTTGCATCCTATCACACGCGCAAGTGTACATAGTCGGGTAAGTAATATAGTGGCCCTTTTGAGATAAATATCAATCCCACAGGAACTTAGCATTAAGAAAGCAATCCTATTCTAGATTTACTAATGATATTAAATAATCCCACAGGGACTGAGTATTTAGCAAGCAATCCTATACTAGATTTACTAATGATATTAAATAAGTGCAATTTTGTAACCATTAAGATTTTGAATTTGGTAACTATAAACTAAATACAAAAATGAAAATGATATAAAATCTATATTATAAATAATATATGGAGAGTTCCAGGGGTGAGACTCACTACATATTCATGCATACCTATGGTTTTTAGCCAGTGTTAGTGTTTATCGTGATTGTTGATCTATGGGGCTGATATTAGAACTTGGGAATGGCCATCCTCTAAGTTATCTACCCAAATTTATCTCACCACTACATGATTGAGCTGGGGATGTGTGTTTTTAATTTGGTGCATTAAGCTATCTTTCCATTTCATTAATCAAGTGGAGCATTTAGGTATAGCTCTATTCAAACCACAAATCATCCTTTAACAACTAGTACCTAATGATTAAGGACATGATCTATACTCCTTACATTATTAATTCCATCCCTCCACTCCTATGGTCAATTTGTTTTGGGACTTAGATTTATCCTAAAGTTCATAACGCATTAGAATAGTAAAACAAGAATGTAAGAACAATCACATACTTGATAAACACATAAACCAAAAATAAAACCATAATTATTAACTCATCTTTGTAGCCGTAACCCTATAATGAGGTTTTTTATCCACTCATAGTCATACAACAAATCACAACAATGGAATCCATAAGTAAAATTATTAAGAAATAAGAGTAAAGAAGAAAGAACACTAGTGTAGAGCCCTTGAATAACTTCTCTTCTCTCCAATTAGTTTATTAAAAACAAAGATGTGGTTTAATTGTTACAAATTTCTCCTTTTATAGTTTCTTAGGTCGTTCGTAGGAATTCCAACCCAAAATATATGCATTGACAACATTGCCCCTTACTTCATGACTCAAAAATCAATTTCTTGATGCCTCGGGAGTTGCCTCGCTTCGTGAGGCCAAATGTTTGATTTTGGGGGTGTGTATCCTACCCAAATCAAGGATAAGGGAGTAATAAGTCTTATTAGGTTTCATAACACACATCCCAAAGCCTGCCTTGGGGGTGCGGCTCAAGGTACTCCCACAAGGAGAGGATTTGCTCTGTTTAAGCTCTGATCTTGTTGATCATGGGATCCTTGTTTCCCCATATATTAGGACTTGTTTGTAGGCTTAAATTATCTTCCAAAATTCCTATTATCTTATCCTACAACATCAAATAACAAGCATTATCATACAATATAATAGAGTACATCAAAGTACACAATAACCAAGCATAGCTCAAGTTAACACAACTAGTTTTCTCGTCTAAACTATATGTGATTATTTTGACTCTTGAATTCTTTCAAATGCACCATAAACACTATAAACTTGTTCTCAACCATATAAATACATACTACATCCTTAATAACTCATTAAGCACACCAAAAAGTCCTCAAATAATGCAAAATATGCATAAATAATGACACTTAGGTGTATAAATATGCCTAATATCGCTATCACACGTTTGTGAAGGGTTATTCTACTAGTTTTTCATATTTGACTTGACTAAATCAGAAGGAGGTGCCTTTTGTATGGACTGATGAGTGTGAAGAGAGCTTTCAAAATCTCATAACCCTGCTAACTTTAGTTCTTATCCTTGCCTTGTCGATTTTGGGTAAGAACATTATTCTATTTTATGAAGCCTCACATTATGCTTAAGGTGTAGTTTTATACAACAAAAGAACATGATTGCATGTATTTATATATATCCAAAAGTTCATAAGGAAAACTATCCCACCCATGACTTGGAGTAGGCAGTGGTGGTGCTTATATTTAAAATATAGAGATATTATTTGTTTGAGGTAAATTGTAAAGTATCTACTAATCACATCAACTTGCAACATATCATTATCGAGAGGGATCTGAATTTATAACAATAAAGATAGATGGAACTACTCAAGGTTATGATATTTTGATCTTTATCATCTAGGCGAGGCCAATATGATGTAGGATACATTAAGTCAAAAAATAGGGAGTATGGGTAGTTTGGATTTTTCAAGACATTTGTTGATTAGGGAGGTTAAGTCCTTCACAAACAATTTTGTGAGATTGATTATGATGGAGAGAGGAGGATTGCTTATAATATTAAAGTGATGTCTACTTTTAAAAGCTAGAAAGTTTAAAGATTTGATATTAAGAAAGATCTACGATAAAGTGTTGAAAGATGGCACCAAGGATGCCCTTTTTTATAATGAAGGTGTTTGGAGGATTAAGGGACAAGTTTTTGTGCCCCATATGATTATTTGATTCCAACCATACTTACTAAGGCACATCATCTAACGTACTGTATCCATCCTAGTGACCAAGAAGTACCCGTGATTTGAGGCAGAACGATTGGTGGAATTGAATAAAGTGGGGTTTAGTAGATTATTTTGCTTTGTCAAAACTGACAATGGGTAAAGTATAACATGAGAATCTTGGAAGCATTCTTCAAAATATGCACATTCCTAAATGGAAGTGGGAAAGCACAGACATGGATTCTATTGTAGGTTATTATAAGACCTTGGATATGCATGTATCTGGGTGATTCTGGATCGGTTGACTAAGTTTGTACACTATATTCTAGAGTAGGTTATTAATAAAGTATCTTAGTTAGAAAAAAATTATATTAAGTAAATCATTTGAATGCATGGGGAATCCATTTCTATTATGTCGACTAGAGGTATACAGTACACCTCTAACTTTTGGGAAATATTCCAAGAAGATTTGGGAACTAAATTGGATCTAAGTGGAGCCTTTCATCCTCAGACTGGTGGGCAGTATACATGGATGATCCATGCATTGAAAGATATGCTTCAAACATATGTCATGGTTTTTGGTAGTCATTGGAACTAGTTCTTACTTCTGTGCAAGCTGTGTAAAATAATAGTTATCACTCAAATATCAATATGGATCCTTTTGAGGCATTATATGAGAAAAGGTATAGGTCTCTAATTGTATGGTTTAATGCCTTTGATGTAAGACCGTGGGGTATTGATTTGTTGAAATAGTAGATAGAAAAGCTTATATTATACACGAGAAGCTTAAAGTTCATAGAAAGAGTATGTGGATAGAAAGGTGTGTGATATGCATTTCATGAAAGGTGAATAACTATTGCTCCAGGCTTCACCCATGAAGAGTGTAATGCAATTTAGGATCAAGGGTAAACATAGCCCTAGTTACATCAGACTATTTGAGATCTTAAAGAGTGTTAAGTTGATGCCTTATAGGTTGGATATAACTCTGAGTTTGTTAGGAGTCCATACAGTATTTCATGTTTTGATTCTTAAGAAGTATCATGGAAATGGTGATTACATCATTCATTAAGATTCGGTGTTGCTTGAAAAGAACCTCTCTTCTAAAGATGAATCTATTACCATCGTTGATAGGGATGTTTGAAAGTTGAGAAATCAAGAATTTCCATCCCAGAAGGTCTAGTGAAGAATCATACTATTAAGAAGGTGAGTTAAAAGTGAAGCAGATATCTGAAAGATATAACTATAGTTGTTCATAGATTTAGGTAATTCTTGTTTGTTATATTTTTTTCCTTCTAGGTGTTATTAGAAGATGAATGATTATTTAATTGCAATTTAATGTAATTATCTGATGTAATGACTATCACATCATTATATCATTGCTTGTGGTGTAAGAGTTTGGTTAGACTTATCCCTATGATAAGAGTTGTAAAAATCTCAAGCTAGGGTAAGTTTTGAAGAAAACTAAATATTGTATGGTGTAGATATTGTTTGTGTCTCATATTAATTATTTTAATGGTTTTATTAGTGTAAAGTGGTAGATAAGAGATTTACTGATTCATGAGTTACATGCTAGCGCTCCAACTGTTATCATCTCCAAACGCGATATTGGGGTTGGAGCATCATCTTCTCATGTTGAGCAATTATTAGGTGATCAAAATTGTTCGTGCATTTACTTTGGAGTGATGACCTTCTTTATTTTGAAAGACATTCAGTCTTGGTCCCCTATCTTTAGACTTAGTCTTATTTTGACTTAGTTTGGCTATTGTCGGGGGCTTGTCCCAACATATATATTTCTAAAAATTGATTTGTATAGAGGTATTATGGATGACTGTGGACTTGGTACATTAGTTATTTTCATAAATCTAATGAAGTGTTTAGACATGTTCAAGTTATTACTTGTAGTATGCTTTTTGTTATCTTATTATATGGTCGGGATTCATTTGATCCTTATGATGATATTTAGTTAGGTTATCGAGCTGACCTTTTATTTATATGGGATTGAGGTACCTCTACGACATGTCCTAGTTTTAGGGCATATCAAGTTGGTATCACTGCCTAGGTTCATGGTCAGTTGGGTGTCCACAATACTGAGTTAAGTAGAGTCTCTTTTAAGGGTGTAAAGCGCGTCATATTTATAAAAAGGGGGCTATGAGGCATTTTAGGAATTATTTCCTTTTCTTGTGTTTCAATCACAAGCTATAGAATCTAAGGTTTTGAATTCCTATGATCTCTATTTGCTATATTTCACATCATGTCTCTAAGGAGATCTGAGACTTAGGCAAACCCTTCTGAGGGCCCTATGGACAAAGCTTGTCCAACTTCAAGGGGATGCTACTAATGCCAAGTTTCATTTCTCTATTAACCTTTTTCCTCAATTGGTAACCTCTCAATCAGAGCATGGTGCTCTGGTTACTATTTCTTTTGAGGGCACAAGAATTGGCCAATTAATAAGGTTGAGCCCTTCTATATTTAAGGGTACAAAGTTTAAGGAAGATCCCCATAGCTTCGTTAATGAAATTGGGAAGATCTTTTGAATCATGTATGCTTCAAATATTAAGGCTGTTGAGATTGATTCCTATAAATTAAAAGATGTAGCGTACTAATGGTACAAAAGGTGGGAGTTGTCTAGAGGATTTCATGCTAGTCCCACCATGTGAGAGGATTTATTCGAGGCTTTCTTAGACCGATTCTTTCCTCAAGAGTTGAGGGAAGCAAAAATGGAAGAGTTTGTAAACTTGAAGCAAGGGAGGATGTCTGTTCAAAAGTATGACTTAAAACTCCATCAATTGTGAAGGTATGCTCCCGAGATGGTTTCTAACATGAGTGCTATGATACATAAGTTTGTCTTGAGATTCTCCTATGAGTTAGTCCTTGAGAGCAAGGAGACCTTGTTTGAAAATATGGACCTCTCTAGGTTGATCATGTATATGCAACAAGTGGAAGAAGAAAAAAAAAGCAAGTTGATTTTAGTGAAAACCAAGGGAAGAAGTTTAGACCTTTCGAGTCTAGTGGCGAAATGGTGGTAAGTGGTCTAGAAAGAAGTGAGGGAGTTCAAATTCTTACTCCTCGGCTAGTGTTCACTCTCCTTACCTAAAGTTGTCAAGTGATCGTCGATCTCTATTTTATGGAGGGTCCCAGGCACAGGGTACCTAATTCTAGGCTAGTGGTTCCCAGTCAGCTCCACCCTACCTCCTTGCAAATTCTATGGTCAGAGTCATCATGATCAGGATAAGAAGAGGCAGAACATATAATTTAGTTATGGTCAGATTGGGAACATACAACATGAGTACCCCTCTCTAGCATCTTCTTGGGACAACAAGGCCTCTATTGCTACTTTATCTACTCCTGTGCCAAAGGGTTCTATGTCTGGTTCTACTTCTATTTTTAGCACTAGCACTAGCTGAAACCGCTTATATGCACTTACTACTCGGTAGGATTCTAAGGCATCTCATGATGTTGTCATGGGTATATTAAGACTTTTATCCTATGATGTATATTGTTTGCTTGATCTAGGGTATATACTTTCTTATGTAACCCCATATATGGTTGTGCATCTTGATTGTGGTCCCAAAAGTCTATTGGTTCTTTTTTCTATTTCTACCCTGATAGGAGACTCTATCATTATTGCTAGAAGGGTCTATAGGGGGGCATGGTATTTATTGGTGGTAGAGATATTCTTGTCGACTTGATAAAGTTAGACATGGTCAATTTTGATGTCATTCTAGGGATGGATTGGTTGCATTCGTGTTATTCTTCTATAGATTGTCGGACCCATAGGGTTATGTTCAAGTTCTCTAATGAGCCGGTCATTGTATGGGAATATGGTTCTTTGGGGTCTAAAGGGAGATTCATTTCTTATCTTAAAGCCCAAAAGTTAATTTCAAAGGGGTATTTGTATCATTTGGTCCGAGTTAAAGATTTTAACTCGAAAGGGCCTTCTCTAAAATTTGTTCCCTTGGTTAGTGAGTTTCTTAAGTTATTTACCAGTGTTCCTTTCTATAGAAAAATTGATTTTGGGATTGATCATGTTCCGGTCACTCATTCAATTTTTGTCCCTCCTTATAAAATGGCTCTGGTTGAGCTAAAAGAGCTTAAGGAGCAATTGAAAAACCTCCTAGATAAAGGTTTCATCCATCCTAGTATGTCTTCTTGGGGTGCTCATATGTTATTTGTGCGCAAAAGGGATGGTTCCTTTTGTATGTGCATGGATTATCACCAGTTGAACAATATGACCGTAAAAAATAAATATCCTTTTTCTAGGATAGGTGATTTGTTTGATCAACTTCAGGGTGTAAAGTGTTTCTCTAATATTGATCTTAGATTGGGTTATCATCAACTCAAACTTAGGGATGCGGATTTAGAACCCGGTATGGTCACTATAAATTTCTTGTCATGTCTTTTGTGTTGACCAATGCCCCAGTGGTATTCATGGACATGATGAATAGGGTCTTTTATTCATTCTTGGACATGTTGTTATCTTCATTGATGTCATCTTAGTCTATTCTAAGAGTGAGGCAAATCATGTCGATCACCATTGTACCATATTGCAAATACTGAAGGATCATTATTTGTATGCCAAGTTCTCCAAGTGTGAGTTTTGGTTGGAAGTCGTAGATTTTCTTGATCATGCTATCTCTAGTGAGGGATCATAGTAAATCCCTAAAAGGTTGAGGCGGTTAAGAAGTGGCCTAGACCTACGACTCCAACCAAAATTCAAAGCTTATTGGGTTTAGCCAGTTGCTATAGGAGATTTGTAGAGAGTTTCTCAACTATAGCTATCCCATTGACCAAGTTGACCCAAAAGAAGATCAAGTTCTTGTGCTCGGATGCGTGTGAGGATAGTTTTGAGAAGTTGAAGATAAATTGACTTTGGCTCTATTTTGTACCTTTCCCAAAGGTGATGATGGCTTTGTTGTGTATTATTATGCTTCTCATATTGGTCTTAGTTGTGTTTTGATGCAACATGGTAGGGTGGTGGCCTATGCTTCTAGGCAATTAAAAGTTCTTGAAAAGAACTACCCTACTCATGACCTAGAGTTGTTAGCCATGCTTTTTGCATTAAAAAGTTTGGCGACATTATTTTTATAAGGTTCATGTTGATATATTTTTCGATCATAAGAGTCTTCAATATATGTTTACTCAAAAAGAGTTGAACTGGAGTTGTTAGACTTGAGTTGTTGGAGCTTTGGAATCATAGAGATAATTGGTTTGGTTTGACATAATGGGATTGCCTTGAAAGCATAATTAATAGGTATAACAATACCATTCGGTAAATGCCTAAATGGATGACTACTTGGTTAAATGGATGGGTTATTGAAACACCCCAGATTTTCTCATTAAAAATTTCTTAATCTATACGCTTACTTCCCAGATTACGACTCTCCCTACAAGTCATAACGTGTCATTACGGGTCGTAGGCCCCTAATCATAGCCAAACTATTATGAATTTTCCAAGTTTCTGTTTTGATTACGGTTGGCTCCTAAAGAGTAATAAAGTCTCTATACGAGTCATATAGTCCCATCCGTTCCCAAACTAGCATGATGCCCAAGGTGTTCTACCAAGAGTATGACAAGACTCAATGACTCGTAATGACTCTATACGAGTCGTAAGGTACCAAATTGTAGGGTGACCAGTGTGTACCCAAAATTTTTTGTCTTGCTTATGAATTAGACCCTAAGAATTGTAATAAGTCCTTTCGAGTCATATAGTGACCCATAGTCACTAGAGATAATTTTTTAGTATTTTATTAAGGGCACTTTAGACATTTCCCCTCTTCTTTAATTGTGAACCACGACTTAAAGCCCCTTTAGGGTGTAATTATCATTCTAAAACAAATAAAAATAATTTTCAATCTCTCTCAAATCCCTAAAGTCAAGAATACTTAGGGTTTCAAAGAAGTTGGTCAAGTAGGGCACTCTAGGTGATTTCTCTCCAGAGTTGTGATACTTTCAGGCATGTTACTCTTTCACAAAATCTTATTTTATGAAAAGCATGTGTTTGAATGTTTTAATATTATGGATTTGACTGTAGTTTTTTATATGTTTGAGGATTTTCGAATGGTTGATTCTATAATTATTTCTCATGGTTTTTATGAGTTGTTTATGCATTAAATTGAATGTTTTTAACTAATGGGGTGCATGGGTTTGGTAATTGGAATGGGGGTTGAGTCATTTCCCCATTTTGATTTGATAAACTAAAGAAGGTCGAGGCATTCCTCTAACATGATTTAATGAACAAAGGAGGTCGAGGCATTCCCCCAAGTTAATGGAATTGTAATGGCCTAACTATGAGCTTTCTAGCTAAATGGTATGACAATACATGTGGTGTGCTTTAATGTATAATTCCTTGATTAATGAATTGGTTATATGAAACTTATTTTAATTTAGGCTTAGTGGGAGTTATGTAGCTAAGTCGTGAAGGTGTGGGTCTTGAATGACTTGTACTGGCAACTCATATTTGGGATGTAAGAGTTAATCTTGATGATCGCATGCATAGTTCACACTAATGATATATATTTGTATCTTGGATTGATGTGGGTTTGGGACATTCCCTGGTCTTCCTTGATACCTCCATTTCGTACGGCTAACACGTATTAAGGCCCTTTCAGTAGGGGGAGATAAACTCATATAGCCCGTGGGTGCCTCTTTATGACAGTTGAGATACATAGTCCAGGATAATGTTTTACTTCATGCTAAGCCTTTTCCCTACCCCAAAATGATATGTATATATGTGTATATGATTATATGCATTGGCTTTGAATGATTTTTGAAATGTGGATCATGGCAGTATTTTATCCCTACCCTGAGTCACATGCTAGTGCTCATCACACTAATCATCCTCAAATGCTATATACCTATGCAAAGCAGTTTCCGAAGGCAAGTCTACTTTTTCTGCATAGTATTAGGTGGATCGGCTCAATTCGTTAGTTGTTTGCAGTAGAGTAGTGAGCTTCTATTCTCCAGAAGACTTGATCATTCCTTTGATTTCCCTTCTATAAATTATAAGTGAAGACTTTACATTTACATTGTCATTATCAGGGTTGGGGACATGTTCTGACTTAAATTGTTTTTAGATTAGTAGAGGCTTTGTGGATATTGTTGTATATTTGGGTATAGATGTTGACAATCTTAGATGTCTTTAAACTTATTACTTTCTATCTTGCTATATGTTTGAAATTCAGCTATTGTCAGGTGTGTTATGTTCTTTTTGGCAAGGTGCCCATAAAGCCGTGTCAAGTAGAGTCTCTTTTATGGGTGTGTAGCATGCCACACTTATAAGAGAGACTATGAGACATTTAGGAATGTTTCCTTTTATTGTTATTCTATTTTGAGCTATAGATTCTAATGTCTTGAAACTCTTCTAATCTCTGTTTGTTCATATTTCAGATCTTGCCTCCGTAAAGATCTAATCCTCGTGGAACTTATTTTGTCCCAACTGAGGACAATATGGATGGAACTCGTCCTACTTATGAAGTTTACACCCGGTCTAGGGCTCTAGCTCCTGATTGTACTACCCCACGTGGAGTTACACCAGTCCTCCTCTGGCTCCTCGGGTTGATGATGACCATACCCTACCACCTCAAGGAGACATTTCTAATATTGAGTTTTGTCAATCCATTTATTTGTTGACCCAGTTGGTGACATCCCAATTATGTTAGTTAGGTCTTGTTGGTACTATGGTGAATTTTTCTAAGGTTACTTAAGTTAGATAGTTTATAAGTCTCAGTCGTCCAACCTTTACTGGCTCTAAGGTTGAGGAGGATCCTCAAGGGTTCATAGATATGATGGAGAAGATATTCAGGTTTATGCATGCTTTTGAATCCAATGGCATGGAATTTTCCACCTCCTGGTTAAAAGATATGGCATATTAGTGGTATAAGGAGTGGGATCAGTTAGGGGTGATGATGCGGAGTTAGCTCTATAGGATGAGTTTTTGGGTAACTTCCTGGATTTTTTCTTTCCTCGCTAGTTGAGGGAAGCCAAAGTGAGGCATTTGTGAATATGAAACAAGGAAGGATGTAATACCCCGTACCTTCTTTGCTTAAATTAGTCCCTATAATATTAAGGGATAGCTTCCAAAATGAATACTATTTATTTTGTGTGGAATTCTTCAGATTTAGTCTTCCCATTGCACGAAAAATTGAATAAGCTTTCCATCAATACCAAATTCACCTAAATCCGACACTCGGTGCAGGAGTTATGGCTATTTTAAGTTCTAACCATAAAAACACCATTATTTCGGTCATTATCGCATCGCGGAGAAGGTTTGAATAACGTTCCTCAATTTATAGTGGCCCTTCGCGATATTGGCGCATTACAGAGAGGGCCAAATTCCTAATTGTCTAATTCTAGTAAGGATTCACGATATTGGCGCGTCGCACTAAAATTCCAGGTCCTATCCAAGGTGGCACGCGATACCACCGCGTCGCACCACCGTTCTTATTCCTAGTTGGAAATTTCCAATGGCTTGGCGTGATAATGGCGTGTCATACCAAGGCCAAAAGTCAGGATTTTTGGTTATTTTTTAGTTCCGTTTATGGGTTTAAAAGGGGCATTTTGGTAAATCCACCAGCTTCTAATCCATCCTAGACAATGAATTAAACCCCTCCAAAGCACTTTACATCCACTTTTCATCAAATCTCCCTCAAGAAAAACCCTAGTTCATCAAGCTTCCGCCTCAAGTAATCCAAATTTCTCCATTAATTCTTCAAAAAAATTCAAGATTGAGGATCCCCAATACAAGAACTCTAGGAATTCATCTTCAAAGCATTTATACAAATCCAAGATTCAAGATTTTCATCAAAGATCATCAATTAAGGTATGTGGGGTTATGAACATGGACAATCCTTTCGTCCTTGTGCCCAAAACTTATTTTAAATTCAAATTTACTAAATTTTATATGATTTCCCATAAAATTCAAGTTAGGGTTTATACCCATTATTGTTTTTTGAAATCTTATGATATTTCCAATGATTTAGAAATTGAATTCCATGATTATGTTCATATTTTCATGCATATTGCTGATATTTCCATATTTTGAGTTGTTTTATCAATATTTACATTATCAAGCTTGATTATTATGATAATTTAACATGATATTGCTGAATGGATTATTTATCCCAAGATTGAATGTTATTATTTCAAGAAAGATGATGCTTTAAGCATCTTATGAATAGATTATTTATAGTTTTTCAGTAAAGCTTTGATCTTTCGATCATTGGTTTAGCTTTGGAATCCACTTTATAGATTGTTACAGCTTACAGGACTCAGAATTAGTTTTATTTACAGATTTACTCATATAAATGCATGATTGGGTTTCCATATGAATCCTTATGTTAATTTTAAAAATTTGATTTCCAATGGTTTGAGCATACAGATTTAAAAGGGAGTAGTATTTAGAACCGAGCAGGAAGAGTGGGATTAGCGTGCCCTATCTTCCACAAAAATATATAGCCAATATTGGTACAGACTCAAATTATTCCCATTTCTATATGGATGACAGACTAAGCTTGTAATCGATCACCTGGATTAGGTTATACTCCCTGGCCAGAGTTTGACACCTCTCCCCAAAGTGAGGTTTCCTCCTTAGGAGGTCAAGACATTGGACTCCATGTAGCTCACATGGTTTATGTCGGTTAAGAGAACCTCCCTAACAGTGAAGATTTTCATAATAAGTTTTTAGATTTCAGTTAGCCTATATGATTTGAGATTAAGAACAAAAATGCAGATTTCAGAACTAAGTGTAATGGCTCATAAGATTTATAGTAGATGCTCTATTATTTATGATTTATCATCCTCAGATTTAAGATTTTACTCAAGCCTACATGATTCATTTACACTTAGAATGCATGATTTTATAACTTGTGATATTGTTGCTCACTTATTGGATTCACCCCCATATACTCAGTAAATCATCAAAGTACTGATCCACATATATATCTATGTGCTACATTGTCTCATAATATAGGTTCAGGCGCTCTCATTTACCTCTCTACAGTTGGTGAGACCTTATAGTTCAGGGACTTAGCTATTCATATTTTTAGTTTATTAATAAATGTTTCCGTATTCATTTCAGACCGTTGAGTCAGCTGGGAGCCTATCCCAGTGGCTGTCTAGATTCAGTTAGTAGAGGCTTGTCAGACTACTAGATTCAGTTTTAGATCTCAGTTATAGTATTCAGATTTTCAGTGTTTGCTTTACTAGATTTTTTAGATTAGTATGATTTAGATATACCCAATAATTCAGACAGTTTCCACATTTATTATGATTTTTCATTCATACCTTCTCAAATTTGAGATTCAGATTTAGAAAAGGCAGCCAGGGTTAGCTCAGAACTACTCATAGTTCAGAGCACCATATGGCATCCCAGGAATCAGGTTTTGAGGCATTACAAACTTAGTATCAAAGCTAGGTTTAGAGAGTCCTAGGGAGCCAGACAAACTGCATTACGTAGAGTCTTAATCATCGGTGTAAAGTGCACCACATCTATGAGTAAGAGGCTATGGAGTATTTTAGTAAAATCTCTCTTCTTTCATGATCTATCTGCATTCAGTATTTCTATTTGCTTCTACTGAATCTTTCACGTGACAGAAAATGCCTTCTCGTTTAGTTAACGCACACAGAAATAATAACTAGCCACCTCAGCCCGCAGATCCTTTGAATAAAATTATGTCACATACAGAGTTTCAGCTATCTTTCAGGAGCTATCCTAAGATATGACAACTAATGTTTAAGGCAATCATCAGGCTGCAGCCCTACCTCATCAAGATGGGGACTTAGCCGCATCCAGAATTCAAAATTTTATGAGGATGAATCCATTGGAGTCCTTTGGGCCGAAGGCAGGTGAGAACCCATAGCTCTATCTAGATGAGGTAAAGAAGATCACCTAAATTATGTATGTTTTTGGGGAGGAGAGTGTAGAATTGGCATCCTATAGGCTGAGGGATGTTGTTTATGGTTGAGTAATGATGTGGAAGAAAGTAGAGGCAAGAATAAAGCTCTCATGACTTGGCAGATTTTTTAAGATGCATTCCTTGACAAGTTCTTCCCATATGAGATGAGGAAAGCTAAGATAGAATAGTTCATGAACCTGAGGCAAGTCTCAATGATAGTGAAGGAGTATTGCCTCAATTTCAAACAGTTGTCTAAGTATTTCCCTGATCAGATGGCTGGCCGAAGGTCAAGCATGAGTAAGTTTGTGACCGTTGTGTCTGGGTTAGTAGTTAAGGAGTGTAGGACAGCTATTCTCATTGGAGACATGGATTTCCCAATATTGATGATGCATGCCCAGCATATTGAGGTAGAGAAGATAAGGAAAAGAGAGAGAGAGTAAATAAGAAGGCTAGAATAGGGCAGTTTAATTATGGTCAGAATAGGTCTGGAGGAGAAAATCTTTCACAGTTTCAGAATCATTCATCTATGCCTGTACCTTCTTAATCCAGTGCTCCGACACCCATAAATAGACAAGAACAGTGGGGTAAAACCTCTATGTCCAGATATTAAAATAGTGTGAGTAGCAGGCCCAGCTATCCTCAGTGTACTAGGTGTGTAAGAATTATCCTGATGAGTGTTTTGCTGGACGAAGGGGTTGCTATGGTTGTGGCCCCTGGGTCATAGAATCAAAGATTTCCTGAATTCTAGAAAGGTAATCAAAGATGTTCATCCTCAGACTCAAGCTACTAGTGCACCAGCTCCTTTAGGTCGCCCAACTCCTCCTTAGGGTGCATCATCCAGTACCTATAACGGTCATCACCAGAATCGATTTATACCTTACCATCCCGCAGAAGGATTTGCCAGACATTGTTACTGGTATGCTTCATATTTTCCATTTTGATGTTTATGTGTTGTTAGACCCTGGGGCGAGTTTCTCTTATGTGACCCCACTAGTTGATGTGAATTTTGAGATAAATCCTAAAAAGATACCCGAGCCTTTTTTGGTTTCTACTCTAGTAGGTAAGTCAGTTGTTGCTAAACAAATCTATAAGAAGTTTCCTATCACTGTCCTTCATAATGTTATGTTAGCAGACTTGATAGAGTTGGATATGGTTGATTTTGATCTTATCTTTGGTATGGATTGGCTCCATTCCTGTTATGCCACTATAGATTGTGGCACCCGTGTGGTGAAGTTTCAGTTCCCAAATAAGCCAGTCTTTGAGTGATCAGGTAATTCATTGTCTCCCAAGAGTCATTTTATATCTTATCTTAAGGCTAGAAAATTGATATCCAAGGTTGCATTTACCACCTAGTTCGAGTCAAAGATACAAAGTCTGAGACTCTAACACTTCAGTCTGTTTGAGTGGTCAATGAATTTCCTGAAATTTTTCTAGAGAATCTCCCAAGGATACCTCCTGATAGAGAAATAGAATTTGGTATTGACATTCTCCGAGATACTCAACCTATTTCTATCCCTCCATATCATATGGATCACATAGAGATTAAGGAGTTGAAAGAGCAACTCAAAGATCTTTTAAATAAAGGTTTCATAAGGCCTAGTGTTTCTTCATAAGGCACTCTTATCCTATTCGTGCGAAACAAAGATGGTTCTTTGCGAATGTAAATTGACTATCGTCAGCTAAATAAGGCCACAGTCAAGAACAAATACCCTCTTTCTATAATTGATGACTTGTTTGAGAAACTCCAAGGTTCTAGTTATTTCTCAAAGATAGACCTTAGATCCCGGTATCATCAGCTTAAAGTAAGGGAGTGTGACATTCCAAAGACAACCTTTAGAACCCATTATGGTCATTTTGAATTTCTAGTCATGTCCTTCTAGCTAACCAATGCTCCAGCAGCTTTTATGGACCTCATGAACTGAGTGTTCAAATAGTATCTAGGAATGTTTGTCATAGTATTCATAGATGATATCCTTGTATACTCTCGTAGTGAGGATGACCATGTAGATCATCTTAGAATTGTCTTACAAACTCTTAAAGATCATCAATTGTTCGTCAAATTCACAAAGTGTGAATTCTTGCTTAGATCAGTATCCTTTCTCAGTCATACTGTTTCCTCCGATGGCATTAGAGTTAATCCCCAAAATACTGAAGTCGTAATGAATTGTCCTAGACCTATCTCTTAGTCAGACATTACAAGTTGTAATGACCCGATTTCTTGGAATCAGAATGTCACATGGTGATCATAATCCCGAAGGACCACAACCTAACCCTCTGCTGATATCTATACCTGAACACTGGATAATATAGATATTAAATGCGGAAACTGGCCATAAGGTTTAGAACATCTGAAAATACTCAAAATTTGAAAACTGAATACTGATACATCTACCCAAAAAGCCTCTAAACTATCTGAGCTTTGGAGTTTATAGGACATGTCCCCAACTAACTCCGTCTATTGAAAATAAAATAAGTCTGATATGATAATGATAATAATAATAAGGATCATCCTTGACTGAAAAGAACTCACTTCTATGTCTACTGCTGCTGACTGGGACTGAGCTGCTAAGGGTACTCTGGATCTCATGCCTCTGAACCTATGGTGTCAAATAAAACACCATAGCCCAAATGCATTAGTACGAGAATGTATCGAGTATGAAGATGAGGTAAGGCTAAATGCAAGGGCTTATGCTAATAGAATAATCATGAGGATACTGAATGAGGACATATGCATGAATGCACAAACCATAACTGAAAACATTGCAACTCGAAGTACTAAAACTCGGATACTAATTTACTGTTATATGAACTCAATACTAATGCCTGAGATATTGAATAACTGAATGTACTCATACCAATGACTAAAAGCTGAGCTTTTTACTCTCGACTGACTGCATCGAAAATCAAACCTCTCTAACGGATGATTTTGGAATCTACTATCAATGATAAGAAAAGATTATAGTTGAGATCAAACCTATCTAGCGGAAGATCTCTGAATCTGATAATAAGAATACTCAACTGAATCTGAGATAGAGATCAAGCCTATCTAGCGAGTGATCTCTGGATCTGATCATGAGATTACTCAACTGAATCTGAGACTGATATCAAGCCTATCTAGTGGATGATCTTTGGATCTGATAATGAGATTACTTAATAGCTTTATCTGGGACCATGCCTATCTAGAGGGTGGCCCATAAATCAATGAAACTATCTGAGTTTCGCACTGAGATAGATGACTGTATCTAACAATCCTGATTTCTGAGTTCTTTTCTAAAGACTGATACTGAAACTGTAACTGTGGGAGTGCTCACTTAACCAACATATCCCAAATCTAAATTGGTGGGGTCCAACCTGTAACCTCAGCTGGAAAGGTGTCAATACTATGCCATGGGTAAAGACCTCTCTGGTTAAGACTCTCTAACGGGTGACCCTCACAAAAAGTCAAGCCTATGGCAGTATAATAGTCAAGCCTATCTAACGGGTGACAAGCCTTTTTCTGATGGGTGACTCCTACATCCTGCACTAGTTATACAGTTTTGGAATTCGGGGATTGCTCCTAACGACTCTACCTCTCTAACAGAGAGCTGTCATCCCTGTACTCGCTTGGTGCTAGCTCCTACTCACAACTGAAAGACTCTGAACTAATTCTTAACTTAAACTGACCTAAATTTGATCCTGATCATATTTCTCAACTGATCTGACTAAGTTAATCTGAATTCACCTGGTTTCATATCTGATGGAATACTACTAAATCTCGTCATCTAAATAAATGATACTGAGTTCAAGATAGATTACTCAAATACTACTGAGGACTAAACTGAATACTTGATTACTACTAGATCTGAGCTGAATACTGAACTGCAGCTAGAATACTAGCTATACTGAGATTACTGAAATTACTGAGATTTTTAGGATTTCTCAGGTTCTGCAACTGTCTGAGAGTTCTGAGTTTTGTAACTCACTAGTTCTAAGAATCGTGGCTTGACTGAGATTATCATAAAAACTGACACGAGCTCTAGACAGCAGCTAAATTGTTGGGTATAAATACCCCTAAGACTCGATAACATAAAGGTAAAACATAACCATTCATGACCATGGACATTCATTCACCATCACAATCATTAAAGCATTTCTTCAAACACTTATGAATCATAAACATGTGATAATAGAGGGATACATGCTATTGGCTCGTACTCCATTCAACAAAGGCTTGCATCAAATACTTAGCATGTATAAAGAGCACATAATTGGGGAATTTCATTCTATCATGCCATAATTCACTCACTAAGGCTTTTCAATAAACACTTGGCATGCATGGGATTGCACACAATTGGGGATTTTTAGTCAACAGGCTATAATGGCTCTAATTCATTCACATAAGTATTTTATCAAACATATGGGGAGCATGCTTTTCTTGTTCAACAATTTCTACACCTAATTGACAGGAACACATCACTTAACAAGCAACTTGAAGAGGGTATCACATACTAGGGTCAAATCTTGAAAACCTTGCAAACAAATATGAATCAAAACTCAATAATAGCATGAACATCAATTTCAACACACATGAATCATGAAAACCCATAAACATAAGATCTTTGAATTTTTAAAAAGGGTTCTTGAGCTTCTTGGATGAAAGGAACCCAAGAATCAACATCTACATAGCTTAGGAAAACTCTTTCTTGAAGACTCTTGAAGAGATTCTTGATTTCTTTATTTCTCTTGATTTTTTTCTTGAAGAAGAAAGAAGGGTTTGATTTTGTACAAACCCTAGTTTTTGATATTAAAGATGAGAAATAAGGTTGTGGGCCTTTATCAGGTATAAATAAGGGCTAAAAAGAGTGAGAAAAATACCAGAAAGACCTTTTAAAAATTGAGTTAAAATTACCGATCGGGGACTGCAACAATCAAAGTAACGGTTCCTCGCTTAGTCTGGTGGTCCGTTAGATTATCCATCGCATAGCGGCTGGAAAAAAACACGCTGTCTTGATGATACAGTCTCAGCGATGTTCCATCACAAACCCGATGGTCCATCAGATCATCCGTCGCATGTTGGCCAAGATGAGGCCACACTGCCTCAGCGCGACTGTCCTAGCGATGGTCCATCACAGCCATGATGGTCCGTCGCCCTAGCCGTCGCACTTGGAACAAAAAAGGGAGTCACTGTCTTGGTTGAGACGAGCTGGACAATAGTCCGTTGCAAGCTCAAGGTCCATCAACCCGGTCGTCGCACCTAGGCGGTTTCGACTGCTTTCAGTAAAACGGCCATAACTTCCTCATTTGATGCTGGATTTTGATGAAATTAGTATCGACGGAAATCTTATTCAATGATTTACATGAAAAAAATTTGATATTAGGGAAATTATATACGGTTTAAAATATTTGTCACTTGGGAAGACACTTTTCAACTTTTTAAGGCCGGATTTACGCTTTACTTGGCATGCTCTAAGGGTCAGACTGTGAGATAATTTTGTGGGGTCTTATAGAAGTTTCTTGGGTTTAGCTGGTTATAATAAACATTTTCTTAGGGTTTCTCATCTATTGCATTCCCTATGTCTAGAATGACCCAAAAGAAAGTTAAGTCCCAGTGGTCAATTCCTGCGAGAAAAGTTTTCAAAAGTTAAAGACTCGACTTACTACAGCCCCAATCCTAGCATTACCTTATGGTACAGATGGTTTTGTGGTGTATTATGATGCCTCTAGAGTTGGTTTGGGTTGTGTGTTAATGCAGAGTGGTAAGGTCATAGTCTATGCCTCTAGACATCTTAAGCCTTATGAAAAGAATTACCCAACCCATGATCTTGAATTAGCTACTGTGGTGTTTGCGTTGAAAATCTGGAGACATTATTTGTATGGTGTACATGTTGATGTGTTCATGGACCATAAAAGTTTTCAGTATGTGTTTACCTAGAGGGAGTTGAATCTTCATTAGAGAAAATGGTTAGAATTGTTGAAGGATTATGACATGAGCGTGTTGTATCTCCTGGCAAGGCCAATTTAATGGCAGATGCCCTTAGTAGATTGGCTATGGGTAGTATTGCTCATGTGGATGATGATAAGAAAGAGTTAGCTCGAGAAGTTCATCTTTTGGCTAGATTGGGCGTTAGGTTGGTTGATTCAGCTGAAGGAAATGTATGGGTTTAGAGTAGTTCTGAATCTTCCCTAGTTTCGAAGGTGAAGGAGAAGCAAGATATGGATCCTAGTTTGGTCCAAATAAAGGAGTCAGTTAGAGACCAAATAGTAAAGTTTTCTCCCGGGGGGGATGGCGTATTGAGATACCAAAGTAGATTTGTGTACCATATATTGATGGGTTGAGAAAGCGGATTATGGCTAAAGCGCATGGTGCATATTATTCTATTCATCCAGGTACTACAAAGATGTACTGCGACTTACGATAAATCTATTGGTGGAGTGGTATGAAGAGGGATATAGCAGTGTTCGTAGCTAAGTGTTCAACTTGTCAATAGAGCACTAAAGACTTGGTGGTACGTTGCAAGAGTTTTGCATCCCTACTTGGAATTGAGAAGAGGTAATTATGGACTTTGTGACTAGTTTACCCCATTCGCGTCGTCATCATGATTCGATTTGGGTTATTGTAGATAGATTGACTAAGTCAATGTATTTCTTTCCAGTTCATATGTCCCATATAGCTAAGGATTATGCTAAGTTGTATATCTGAGAGTTAGTCAGATTGCATGGAGTTCCCTTGTCTATCATCTCAGATAGGGGTACTCAGTTTACTTCCCAATTTTGGAGAGCTTTTTATAAGGGTCTTGGTACCTAAGTTCATCTTAGTTTAAATTTCCACCCTCAGATAGATGGTCAGGCATAGAGGACCATTCAGACTCTAGAAGACATGTTGAGATCATGTGCTCTTGATTTCAAAGGTAGTTGGGATAAGCATTTATTGTTGGTTGAGTTCGCTTATAATAACAATTACCATTCTAGCATACAAATGGCCCCGTTTAAGGATCTTTATGGAAGGAGATATAGATCAGCTATAGGTTGGTTTAAAGTAGGTAAGGCCACTTTTCTTGGGCTTGATGCAGTGTTTGAAGATATAGAGAAAGTTAAGTTGATTAGAGAAAGATTAAAAATAGCTCAGAGTTGTCAGAAATCCTATGCAGATGTGAGAAGAAGGGACCTTGAGTTCAAGGTTGGTGATTTAATTTACCTGAAGATTTTACCTATGAAAGGGGTAAAGATATTTAGCAAGAAGGGAAACTTAGTCCCCGATATATTGTCCCTTATTGAATTGTGATTCTTTTTGGGAAAGTAGCTTATAAGCTTGATTTGCCGGCAGACTTGTCAATCGTTTATCCTATATTCCACGTCTCTATGCTTAAGAAGTGCTTCGGTGGCTCCACTATTGTAGTTCCTTTAAAAATCTCATATATTTAGAACAGTCTTTCATACGAAGAGATTCCAGTTGAGATCATCAGATCCGTAGACTAAGGAAAAAAGAAGTTCCCTTGGTCAAAGTTCTTTGGAAAAATTAGTTTATTAAGGGTGCCACTTAGGAAGCAGAAGCAGATATGCGAGCCAAGTACCCTCACCTCTTCTTCGTAAACTCAGATTTAGCTGAAGCTAATACTCTTCCTTGATTCAGTTCTTTTCTAATCATATATTCAGCTATGTAGTTGTCCTCATGTAAGTTCATACACTCACAGAACTACTCAGATGCTTAGACTGATTTAAATTCAGTTATTCAGTTTATTTCAGTTGTGCATGATAGCTTATAGTCTCATATTTCCTCAGTATTCTTAGTCTAACTAGCAACATTCGAGGACGAATATCCTAAGGGGGAGATATTGTAATACCCCATACCTTCTTAGCTTAAATTAGTTCCTAGAATGTTAGGCCTAGCTTCCAAAATGAATACTATTTATTTTATGTGGAATTATTCAGATTTAGACTTCCCATTACGTGGGAAATTTAATAAGCATTCTATTGATACCAAATTTGCCTAAATTCGACACTCAGTGAAGGAGTTATGGCTATTTTAAGTTCCAGTTGTAAAACACCATCATTTTCATCATTGGCGTATTGTGGAGAAGGTTTAAATGATATTTGTCAATTTCCAGTGGACCTCTGCGATATTGGCACATCGCGAAGAGGCCTAAATCCCTAATTGTCCAATTCCAATAAGGGTTCTCAATATAGGCGCGTTGCGCCAAACTTCCAGGTCTCATCCAAGGTGGCAATGCGATACCACCGCATCGCACCACCATGGTCATTCCTAGTTGATAATTTCCAGTGACTTGGTGCGATAGTGGCTCATCGAGCCAAGGCCAAAAGTCAGGATTTTGGGTAATTTTTCAGTTCCATTTATGAGTTTGAGAGGGGCATTTTGGTAAATCCCCCAGCCCCTAATCTTTCCTAAACAATGAATTAAACCCCTCAAAAGAACTTTACATCCATTTTTCATCAAATCTCTCTCAAGCAAAACCCTAGTTCATCAAGCTTCCTCCCCAAGTAATCCAAATTTCTCCATTAATTCTTTAAAGAAATTCAAGATTGAGGATCCCCAACACAAGAAATTTAAGAATTCATCATCAAAGCATTTATAGGAATCTAAGATTCAAGTTTTTCATCAAAGATCATCGATTAAGGTATGTGGGGTTATGAACATGGACAATCCTTTCATCCTTGTGCCCAAAAACTTATTTTAAATTCAAATTTTTTGAATTTTATATGATTTCCCATGAAATTCAAGTTAGGGTTTATACCTATTATTGTTATTTACAATCTTATGATATTTCTAATGATTTAGAAGTTGAATTCCATGATTATGTTCATATTTTCATGCATATTGATGAAATTTCCAGATTTTGAGTTGTTTTATCTATACTTACATTATCAAGCATGATTATTATGATGATTTAACATAATATTGATGTATGGGTTATTTATCCCAAGATTGAATGTTATTATTTCAAGAAAGATGATGCTTTAAGCATCATATGAATATATTATTTACGGTTTTCAGTAAATCTTTGATCTTTTGATCATTGGTTTAGCTTTGGAATCTACTTTACAGATTGTTACAGTTTATTGGACTTAGAATTAGTTTTATTTATAGATTTACTCATATAAATGCATGATTGGTTTTCCATATGAATCCTTATGTTAATTTTAAAAATTGGATTTCCAATGGTTTGAGCATACAGATTTAAAAGGGAGTAGTATTTAGCATACGGGAAGTGTGGGATTAGCGTGCCCTATCTTCCATAAAACTACATAGACAACGTAGGTACAGACTCAGATTATTCCCATTTCTATATGAATGATAGACTTAGCTTGTGATTGATCACCTGGATTAGGTTATACTCCCTGGCAAGAGTATGACACTTCTCGCCAACGTGAGGTTTCTTACTTAGGAGCTCAAGATGTTGGACACCATGTAGCTCACATATTTTATGTCGGTGAAGAGAACCTCCCTAACAGTAAAGATTTTTAAAATAAGTTGTTAAATTTCACTTAGCCTATTTGATTTTGATATTAAGAACAAAAATGCAGATTTCAGAACTAAGTGTAATTGCTCACAAAATTTATAGTATATGCTCTATTATTTATGATTTATGATCTTCAGATTTTAGATTTTACTCAAGCCTACGTGAGTCGTTTACATTTAGCATGTATGATTTTATAACATGTGATATTGCTTACTTATTGCATTCACCCTCATATTCTTAGTATATCATCAAAGTACTTATCCATATATATGTCTATGTGCTACATTGTCTCATAATGTAGGTTCAGGTGCTCAGCCCCAGCAGCGCAACTAATTTTTGAGCATCTCATCTACATCTCTGCAGTTAGCAAGTCCTCATAGTTCGAGGACTTAGCTATTCATATTTTTAGTTTATTAATAAATATTTTCGTATTTATTTTAGATAGTTGAGTCAACTGGGGGCCTGTCCTAGTGACTCTTTAGATTCATTTAGTAGAGGCTTGTCGGACTACTAAATTTAGTTTTAGATCTCAGTTACAGTATTTTGATTTTTTGTATTTGCTTTACTAGACTTTTGAGATTAGTATGATTCAAATATACCCCGATAATTTAGATAGTTCTCATATTTATTATGATTTTTCATTCATACCTTCCAAAATTTTATACTTAGATTTAGAAAATGCAGCCAGGGTTAGCTCAGAACTACTCATAGTTCGAAGTACTATATGGCATCCTAGGAATCAGATTTTGGGGCGTTACAAAGGATGTCCGTAAAAGAGTATGCCCTAAAATTTTGCCAGTTGTCCCATTATGTTCCTGAGCTAGTGTCTAGCATGTATGCTAAAATAAGAAAGTTTTCTTCAGGTTTGTCTTAAGACCTTATATTTGAATACAAAGCTGCCTTATTGAATAGCGATATAGATATCTCTAGGCTTGTGGTGTACATGCAGTATGTTGAAGATGAAAAGAAGAAATAGGTCAAAATAGGAGAAAGACAAAATAAGAAGTCTAAGTATTCTGAACAAGGTAGAGGCCAGCGGAATGGTAGTAGAGATGGGAGGTAATGGTCTAAGAAGAAGTCAGGAAATTTTGGTTCTTATTCTACAGCTTGTGCTCCATATCCTAAGCCATCCTATGATCGTTGCTTTCAGAGCAACAGTGGGTTTAAGGCATAAACTACCCAGTTTTAGCCAGTGAGGCCTAGTCAACTCCATCACATCCTTCTTATAGATTTTGTGGGTAGTTGCACTATGGATTTTGTGATGAGAGCATGAATATGTATTTCAAATGTGGCCAGCCTATCCACATTCAGAGGAACTGTCCTTCAGATGATGTTTCTAATAGGTCTAATAAGGTCTCGATTGTTGCTTCTTCAGCTCCAATACCAAAAGGTGCTACTTCTTGACTCTACACTGATCAAAATCATTTGTATGCTCTTGCTACTCGTCAGGATTTTAAGATGTCTACTGATGTTGTTACTGGTACACTAAAACTTTTCTCTTGTGATGTGTTTTGTCTACTAAATCTCGGGTCTACCCTTTTTTATGTGACCCCTTATATGGCTATTTATTTGGTTTTAGTCCTTAGTGTATTCCTGATCTTTTTTTTATGTCTACCCCATTAGGTGACTCTATTATGTATGGAAGAGTTTACAGGGGTTGCGTGGTATATATCTATGATAGGGAGATATTGGTGGATTTGATAGAGTTGGAGATGTAGGATTTTGATGTTATCTTTTAGATGGATTGGGGTTGCATGCTATGCATCTCGTAATTATAGGACCCGTAGGGTTAGTTTACAATTCTCAAATGAACCAGTGATTGAGTGGGAAGGTTGTTTCGTAGTGCCTAAGTAAAGGTTCATTTCTTATCTTTGAGCCTAAAAAGTTGATTTTCAAGGGGTTTCTCTATCACTTGGTCTGGTATAAAGATACTAACTTGGAGGGTCCTTATTTGCAATATGTCCCTGTGGTCTGTGAGTTTCCCAAGGTATTTCCTGATGATATTTCTAGTGCTCCTCCTAATAGGGAGATAGATTTTGTGTTTGAACTTTTCCTCGACACTCATCCTATCTTTATCCCTCCTTAAAGAATGGCTCCAGCAGAGTTAAAAACTCAAGGAGCTATTGAAAAATCTTCTTGACCAAGATTTTATTCGCCCTAATATTTCCCCAAGGGATGTTCCTATTATTTTTATGCGTAAGGATGAGTCCCTTCGAATATATATTGATTACTGCTAGTTGAATAAGGTGATAATGAAGAATAAGTATCTTCTTCCTAGGATTGATGACCTATTTGACCAGCTGCAGGGTGAAAAAGTACTTTTCTAAGATTGACCTTTGGTCGGGTTATCATCAGTTGAAGATTAAGGAGGTGGATATCTCTAAGACTATTTTTCTAAACCCGGTATGGTCATTTCAAGTTTTTAGTGATGTCCTTTGGCTTGACTAGTATGCCGGTGGTATTTATGGATCTTACAAACTGGGTATTCAGTCAGTTTCCACTTGTTTATCATTATGTTTATTAATGACATCCTAGTTTATTCTAAGAGTGAAGAGGAGGATGCTGATAACCTCCATATAGTATTACGTACCCTTAAGGATCAGCGTTTGTATGTTAAGTTTTTAAAGTGTGAGTTCTAGTTAAATGTCGTTTCTTTTCTTGGTCATATTGTTTGTTAGTGAAGGGATCATGGTGGATCCATATAAAGTGGTGGTGGTTAAAAAGTGGCCTAGACCTATAATGCCATTTGTCATTCGGGGATTCTTGGGTTTAGCTGGATATTATAGGAGGTTTGTGGAGAGTTTCTCTTTGATTACTGCTCTATTGACTATACTTTCTCAGAAGAAGGTAAACTTTCTATGGTCTGACTCTTGCGAGGATAATTTTGAGAAGTTAAAGGATAGGTTGACTTCTTCTCTAGTTTGACCTTTTTCGATGGTACAAATGGCTTTGTGGTTTAAAGTGATGCATCTCGTGTAGGATTGGTTTGCTTTTTTATACGGCATCATAAGGTGGGTGGCATATGCTTCTAGACAGTTGAAGGTCCATGAAAGGAATTATTTGACTCATGATTTAGAGTTGTTGGCTATGGTATTTTCTTTGTAGATCTGGTACCACTACTTGTATGGAGTTCATGTTGACATTTATTATGTTCATAAGAGATGCAATATGTGGTCAGCCCGAAGGAGTTGAATCTCAAGTAAAGGAGATGCCTTGAGTTGCTCAAAAATTATAATATGAGTCTGCACTATTATCCAGGTAAAGCTAACATGGTTGCTGATGGTCTTAGCAGGTTAACCATGGGAAGCTAATCTCATGTAGATGAAGAAAAGAGAGAATTACTAAAGGATATTCACCGGTTGGCTAATCTTAGAGTTTATCTTTTAGACTCTAAGGATGGGGGTATAATTGTTCAAAAGGTGGCGATGTCATCTCTTGGTGTTTAGGTAAAGGAGAAGAAGTCTTTGGATCCTATCTTAATGTGGATCTAGGATAATATCGATTAGCAGAAAGTAATGGATTTTGAGATTGATGGCCATGGTTACATAAGGTACCAAGATAGATTATGTGTTTTCGATGTTGATGGGCTATGAGGGAGGCTCTTGGCTGAGGCTCCAGGTCGAGCAACATTGTTTATCTTGGTTTGACAAAAATATACCATGACTTGAAGGAGATCTATTAGTGGAATGACATTAAGAAAGATGTGGCCAATATTATGACTAAGTGTATGGTGTGTCAGTAAGTGAAGGTGGAACATTTGAGGCCTAGTGGGTTATTTCAAGAAATTGAGTTTCTTTTGTGGAAGTGGGAGGTAATTAATATGGATTTCATTATTGACCTTCCGCGATATCAGAATAAATTTGATTTGATTTGGGTCATCATCGATAGGATAAATAAGTCTGCTCACTTCTTGTCAACGAAGACTACTTATTCTGCAGAGGATTATGCTAAGCTTTTCATTCAAGAAATCATCAAGTTGCATATTGCTCCAATTTCCATCATATCTAATTGAAGTACACAGTTCTCATCTAATTTTTGGTGTTCTTATCAGAGAGGTTTGGGGACTTAGGTGAACCTTAGAACCATTTTTCATCCTCAAATGTAAGTTCAAGGGGAGAGGAAAATTTAGACATTAGAGGATATGCTAAGGTAATGTGTGACCAGCTTTAGTGGTAGTTGTGTTGATCAATTACCTCTCACAGAGTTTGCTTATAATAGTAGCTTTCACTCTAGTATTGGGATCGCTCCTTTCCTAGCCATTTATGATAGGAAGTGCAGGTATCCTATTGGGTAGTTTGAGGTTAGTGGGAATAGGTTGTTCGGTCCTGACCTGGTTCACCACGCTTTGTAAAAGGTGAAAGAAATTCAGGATAGACTTAAGACCGCCCAAAGTCATCAAAACTCCTATGCGAAAATGAGGCGTAGGGAGTTGGTGTTTAATGTGAATGATTTAGTGTTCATAAAGGTATCTTCCATGAAGGGAGTAATGTAGTTTAGAAAAAAAGGGAAGCTCATCCCTGGTATATTGGTCTCTTTCGTGTCTTGAGGTGAGTGGGCCATATGGTCTATGAGTTAGAGTTGTGATCTAGATTAGGTTCTATACATCTAGTTTTCATGTTTTTATGTTGAGAAAGTGTGTGGATGCTCATTCCTTGGTTGTTCCTTTGGAAAGTGTTGGTGTTTCAGATTCCATGTCCGATGAGGATGTCTTAATGGAAATTTTTGATAGGCAAGTCCATTGTCTAAAGGCTAAGGATATGGGTTCTGTGAAGGTTCTATGGAGGAATCATAAGGTCAAAGAAGCTAATTGGGAAGACGAAAAGGACATGAAGTCCAAATATCCATTCTTGTTTCCCATTCCAAAAAATTATGCTTGAGGTATATGTATTCCTTAACATCTTTGTTTTCTAACTTTGTTAAAGAAAATTTGATTTCCTTGACATCTTTGTTTTGTCTTTGTTAAAGGTAAGTGTGGTTGTACTCTGTGTTAAATCATCCTAATAGATGCCTTGACTCATCATTCGAGGATGAATGATCCAAAGGCAGGAGAATTAAACACCCCGGATTTGGGTCCTTTAAAATTTCTTGACCTATAGGTTTACTGCCTAGATTATGACTCTCTTTAAGAGTAACGTGTCATTAAGGTTCATAGGACCCTAATCGTAACTTACCATTGTGGATTGTACAAGTTTATATTATGATTATGATTGGATCCTAACGAGTTGTAAAGACCCTATACGAGTCATATAGTCCTAACTGAAGCCAAACTAGTAAGATGCCCAAGGTGTTCTACCTTGAGTACGACAAGACTTAGTGAGTCGTAATGACTCTATATGATTTGTAAGGTACCAAATCATAGGGTGACCAATGTGTACCCAAAAGATTTTGTCTTGATTATGACTCGAACCCTGTGAGTCATAGTAAGTCCTTCCCAAGTCATATAGTTGCCCATAGTCACTAGCAATAATTTTTAAGACATTATCGGGTGTGTTATGTTCTATTTGGCTAGGCAAAGGGAGTGGTCTCTAGTCCTCGATGAACTTGATATACCATTCACAACCAGGCCTAATTTGGTTTGTGATAGTTATGTGTAAATGTTTTAGTTTAGGCTTTAAGGGGGTTTTATAGCTCATCATGGAAGGTGGAGGTTCCGAGGGGACCGTTAATAGAAACCACGTCTGCCGATGTAGGGGCCTTAGTGGTCATGTGCATAGTTTACATTTTATATATATTTTGGAATGGTTGGGGTCATGGATTCCCTTTCCCTTCCTTGGTTTTCTACAGTTTGTACAGCTAACACGCACAAGAGACCTTTCATGGGGAGAGCTCAATCCATACAGTCTGTGGGTGCCCTTAAGATGGTTATTGATGCACAGTCCAGGTTAATGGCTTTAATATCATGCTTAAGCCTTGTACCCAATCTCGGCATCTCATATATATATAGATATAGATATATATATACATATATGTGAACATGTACATTGAGATTTGGTTTTGTTTTGGAAATGACATTATTTTATCCCTTATCCTTAATTATATGCAAGCATTCACCCCGCTAACTGTCCTAAGATGTTGTATTATTTCATAATGCAGGGTCCAAAGACACCTCTTTTACCCATTTGCAGTATTAGGTGCATTCTGGTTTATCGGTTGGTATTTATTAAATTGTTGAACCTTCATCTTCCAGAAGACAGGTCATTTTATTGCTTTCTATGTGGGTATCAAAATCCTATCATTTTTATTCATATTTGCATTCCCTTTTAGACAATTGTCAGGGGCATATCCTGACCTAACTTGAAATTTTAGTTTAGAGGCTTTTATGGACGAAGTGTGAGAATGGTTATTGTTGACTCTTAGAACTTACTTTTCAGTTGCATTAACTTTATTATATTTGTGGTTTAGTTTTTTTCCACTCTTTTTCTATTTTTGTCTATATTGTTCTCGGATGGTTAGGCTATGGGTAATCTCCGGCCCTCGGCGGGCTTGAGATACTCATCACGACTAGGCCCAGGGTCGGATCGCGACAAACTTGGTATTAGAGCATAGGTTCAGGTTATTTGTATGTCCATCAATTCATGTTGAGTAGAGTTCTTTTTATGGGTGTGTAATATGCTACACTTATAGAGGGGACACTACAAGGCATTTCAATATGTTTCCCTTTCTTATGTTCTATTTCAGGCTATAAGTCTAGGGTCATCAAATTTCTCTAACTCCTGGTTTGCTCATATTTTAGATCATTTCTCCTTGAAGATCTGATGTTCATAGAAACTCTGTCAGAACCTCTGCCCCACCTGAGAGCAATATGGAGGGGACTCATCCCGTTTATGAGTACAAACTTGGTCTAGGGTCCCCGCTCCCAATTGTGCCGCTCCACCGGGGTTCCAATGGTCCTTCTATAGTTGGTGACATGCATGCTCAGTCACATTATGGAGATATATCTAATATGTAGTTCCATCTTTCTATTCATCTGTAGACTCACTCGGTGACCTCTCAGTCTCGCCAATTAGGTCAGGGTGGTTCTGTTTCTCCTTTTTCAGAGGTTACTCAAGTTGGTTAGTTCATGAGGTTGAATCCCCCAACCTTCACTGGCTCTACTGTTGAGAAGGATCCTCAAGAATTTATTAATGAGATAGAGAAAATCTTTAGGGTGATGGATGCTTCCAACTCTGAGGGTGTGGAATTTGTTGCATATTAATTAAAAGATATGGCATATCAGTGGTATGAAGAATGTGGGCATTTGAGAGATAATGATATTGATCCAGCTATATGGGATGAGTTCTCAGGTGCCTTATTTAATCATTTCTTTCCTCAAAAGTTAAGAAAAAGGAAGAGGAGTTATTAAATCTGGAGCAGGGCAAGATGAGTGTTAAGGTGTATGCCTTGAAGTTCCATTAGTTGTCTTGTTATTCTTTAAAGTTGGTGTCTAGTATGAGGTATAGAATGAAGAAGTTTGCTTTGGGTTTGTCTCGAGACTTAGTATTGGAGTGTAAGGTTGCAATGCTAAACAGTGATATAGATAGCTCCAGGCTTTTGGTTTATCTATAGCAAGTTGAGGATAAGAAAAAAAATAGGCAGACATGAGAGAAAGGTAGAATAAGAAGTTAAGATATTTAGAGCAGGGTGGGGGGTCAACAAAATAGTGGAAGAGATAGTTGATAATGGAGTAAAAGAAGACTTGAGAAAATTCTAGTTCGTATTATTCGGCTACTACTCTTTATCCAAAGTCATTCGGTGATCGTCAATTTTAGACTAGTAATAGTCCTAAGGAACAAGGGTCCAGTATCAGGCTAGTGGAGCTCAATCATCCCCACCATATCCTTTTTGTAGATTTTACGATTAGCTTTATCGTGGTTATTGTGATAAGGGGAGAAACCAGTTCTTTAACTATGGTCAGCTTGGTCACATACAACGGGATTGCCCTGTGGCTAAGGTATCCATGGGGGCTAATAAAGTTTCTGTCCCTACATCTTTAGCTTCTGTACCAAAAGGTTCTACTTCTGATTTTGGCGCTAGTCAAAATTGTCTTTATGCTGTTGCTACCCATCAAGAGTTTGAGGAATCTCCTGATGTTCTCACTAGTACGTTAAAGATTTTCTCTAAAGATATGTATTTTTTTCTTGATCCAGGGTCTACCCTATCTTATATGACCCTTTATGTGGCTGTGCATTTTGGTTTTATTCCTAAAACTATTTCTAAGCCTTTCTCTGTGTCTACTCCAGTTGGTTATTCTATCATGGCTAGAAAGATTTATAGGGGTTGTGTCATGTCTATCTCTCATAAAGAGACCTTGGTAGATTTGACAGAGTTGGACATGGTGGATTTTGATGTCATTTTGGGGATGTATTACCTTCGCTCATGCTAAGCTTCTATGTATTGTACGATCCAAAAGGTCAGCTTCTAATTTCCTAATGATCCAAAAATAGAATTGGAGGGGAGTTCCTTAGTGCCTAAAGGGAGATTTATTTTGTATCTTAGAGCCTGGAAGTTTATTTCCAAGGGGTGTCTCTATCATTTGGTCTGGGATAAATATTATAGTTCTGAGGTTCCCTCTTTGCAATATATCCCTGTTTTCAATGAATTTCCTGAGGTCTTTCTTGATGATCTTCCTGGAATTCCCCCTGATAGGGAGATAAGACTTTGGGATTGACCTTCTACTGAATACCAATCCTATCTCTATTCCTCTATATAGAATGGCTCCAGCTGAGTTAAAAGAAGCTTAAGGAGCAGTTAAAGGATCTTTTGGATAAGGGTTTCATTCGTCCTAGTATTCTCTATGGGGTGCTTTGGTGCTTTTTGTGCATAAGAAAGATGGGTCTCTTTGGATGGGAATATACTATCGTAATTGAATAAGGTTACGGTGAAGAATAAGTATCCTCTTCCTAGGATAGATGATCTTTTTGACCAGCTTTAGGGTTCTAGATATTTCTCTAAGATTGATCTTCTGCGGTTTATCATCAGTTGAAGATTCGGGAGACTGATATCCCTAAGACTGCTTTTCGAACCTGATATGGTCATTATGAGTTTTTGGTTATTTCATTTGGATTGACTAACACTCTGGCTTCTTTTATGGATCTTATGAACCGAGTGTTTAGGAAGTTTTTGGATCTTTTTGTGATAGTGTTTATTGATTATATCTTAATGTATTCTAAGAGCGAGTAGGATTATGCCAGTTACCTCCGAATCATGTTATAGACTCTTATGGATTAAAGTTCTATGCAAAATTTTCTAAGTTTGAGTTTTGACTGAATGTTGTGAATTTCCTTGGGCATGTTACTTCTACTGAGGAGATCAAGGTGTATCCACAGAAAGTTTAGGCAGTTAAGAGGTAGCCTAGACCCACGACTCCAACTGATATTCGGACCTTTTTGGGCTTGGTTGGATATTATTGGAGGTTTGTCCTGTTGCTCTGTTAACAAAGTTGACTCAAGAAAATGTAAAGTTCTTATGGTCAGATTCTTGTGAAGGTAGCTTCGAAAAGTTCAAGGATAAGTTGACTTTTATGGCAGAATTAACCCTGCCCAAGGAAACGGTGAAGTTCTTATGGTCCGATGGTTGTGATGCATCCCGTGTGGGACTGGGTTGTGTCTTGATGCACCATAGTAAGGTTGTCGCCTATGCTTCTTGGCAACTTAAGGTTCATGATTATCTAATTCATGATTTAGATTTAGCAGTTGTTGTTTTTGCTTTGAAGACTTGGTGTCATTATTTATATGGGGTGCATGTAGACATATATTCAGATCATAAGAGCTTGTAGTATGTGTTTACTCAGAAGGAGTTGAATCTTTGGTAGAGGAGATGGCTTGAGTTGCTACAGGACTATGATATGAGTCTTCACTACCATCCAGGTAAAGTTAATGTAGTTGCTGATTCTTTTAGAAGGTTATCCATGGAAAGCTTATCTCATGTGAATGAGAAGAAAATAGGATTGGTGAAAGATATTCACCAGCAGGTTAATTTGGGATTTTGTCTTTTAGACTCTAATGATAAAGTAGTAATTGTTCAAGAAGTGGTTAAATCATCTCTCGATGCTGAGGTGAAGAAAAAGAAAACTTTGGATCCCCTTCTTATGCAGATTAAGGATGATATGGGACAACAAAAGGTTATGGCCTTTGAGATTGGTGGTGATGTTATCTTAAGATATCAAGGCAGGATGTGTGTCCTTGATGTTTATGGACTACGACAGAGGATTCAAGTTGAGGATCATGAGTCAAGGTATACAGGTCATCCCGGTTCGACAAAGATATATCATGATTTGAAGGAGATCTATTAATGGAACAATATGAAGGGAGATGTCGCTAACTTCATGGCTAAGTGTATGATTTGTTAGTAAGTGAAGGTTGAGCACTTGAATCCTGGTGGCATGTCTCAAAAGATTGAGTTGCCTATATGGAACTTGGAGATGACTAATATGGATTTTATTACAAGTCTTCCATGGTTTCGCAATCAATATGAATCGATTTGGGTTATTATTGATAGGATGACTACGTCGGCTCACTTCTTACTACTGAGGACTACTTACTCTATGGAGGATTATGCTATGTTGTTTATTGAGGATATAGTTAGATTACAAGGAGTGTTGGTGTCCATTATTTCAGATCGAGGTACGCAATTCTCTTCTCACTTTTGGCGTTCGTTTCAGAAAGGTTTGGGGACTAAGGTGAACCATAGCATTGCTTTCTACCCTCAAACAAATGGACAAGCGAAATAGGCTATTCAAACATTGGAGGATATGCTAAGGGCCTATGTGATTGATTTTGGAGGAAGTTGGGTTGATCACCTACCTTTAATTGAGTTCGCGTAAAATAATAGTTATCACTCTAGTATTAGGATGGCTCTTTTTAAAGCTCTTTATGGTAGAAGATGTAGGTCTCTTATGGAGTAGTTTGAGGTTGGTGAGACTAGGTTTTTTGGTCCCGACTTGGTTCACCAAACCATGGAGAAGGTGAAGGTTATTAGGGAGAGACTTAAGACTACTCAAAGTCGCCAAAAGTCTTATGCGGTAGTGAGGCAACGGGAGTTGGAGTTTTATGTAAGTGATTGAGTGTTCTTGAAGGTTTCTCCAATGAAATGGGTGATGCAGTTTAGGAAGAAGAGGAAGCTCAGCCCAGTATATAGGACCACATCAGATTTTGAGAATAGTAGGGAATGTTGCCTATGAATTGGAGTTACCTACGAGATTGAGTTCCATTCATCCCATTTTCCATCAGTTGATATTGAAGAAGTATATGGGCGATCCTTCTTTTAGATCTTTGATAGACAATTCCATAGATTAAGGAGTACGGATGTAGCTTCAGTTAAGGTCCTTTGGAGGAATCAAAAGGTGGAAGAAGCTACTTTGGAAGCTGAAGAGGATATAAAGGTCATGTACCTACTTTTATTCTCCGGGTTGGGTGATCATGCCTAAGGTATGTGCTTCTTTTATTCTAATTATTTTTCGTGTGTTGTTCATGATTTTGTGGTTGCTTTATTTCTTGTTATCGTGTTAATGGGTGTCTTGACTCCTCATTCAGGGATTAATGATCCTGGGGGTAATATAATACCCCAAGTCTTGGACTCTGAATTTTTTCTTAGTAATTGTGCTTTCTGCTCAGGGTACGACTCTGGCGATGAGTCATAGAGACTCATCACGAGCCATATAAAGCTAATCAGGGTCTAACCAATAAGGTTTCCCTAAGTTTCTGGCAAGGTCACGAATCAAATCTAAGAGGGGGTGAATTGAAAATTTCTGTGAGCCGACTGTTGTCTTCATAGTCAACTTGCCTACAAATTAGTGCAATCCAATCCCCTTGGGTTTCAAAGTCTCCTTAGATTTTTTAAAGTCGGGCTCGAGTACAATGGTGAGAAACAAGTGTCAAAGACTTATTTTGTTCTACAGATCTTGTGAAACAGCTTCAGTTTGTATTATAGAGTAGACTCAATCCTATTTTTTGTGACAATTTTAAACTAGGAAGTACAAAGCCTTATGAGGCTAAGAATGAGACACTTTGAATTTCTTCTTTGATGTTGCATAGTGTCTTCTGTCCTTCGCTTTGGCTCTTATAGTCTTCTACTGCATCTGCTTTTTTTTTTCATAAGAAACCTAAGGGATTCTTCTCAATCAAGGATTTGGGTTGATTCCTTGATTGAGGGATTTTGCACCTTATGGTATGTCCATATCAGCTATGTCCATACTTGGTGCAGTCTTCCTTTCTCACCATCATACATGTCCATATCAGATATGTCCATGTAAAGGGTGTGATCTCCTTTGCTTCAGTCTCGCCATAAGGTATGCTTAGTCATCATTTGATTTGACTTATCCAATGAGATCTTTGCTCTTGTTTCCTTGTCCAGCGAAATCCTTAATATATGCCTCTATATTTAGTGTCGCCCACTTTGAGAGGATATTTTGCAAGATATCTTCCCATCAATAGAGATCTTCTATATCATCCATCCTTTGTACAAGATATCCCTCCATTATTAGAGATCTTTAATGTCCTACAAATGTCCACTTATTAGTTTGTCATTATTAACATATAATACATAAATTTAGGGGCTAACAATGTCCCCCTCTTTGATAATGACAAATATTTATTAAAAACAGTTGACTTCCCTATCAAGTTAGCTTTAGTCGACTTGATCCCCCTAACTTGCAAGCACTTCTGACGGTCCTCTATTCTGGTGAGCATCAGTCGACTCCTTGTTATTGATAGAAGACTTGCTCCCCCTAACTTGCAGACACTTTTGGTGTTCCTGTCTTTCTCCCTCTTTTGGCATAATCAAAAATAACCATATAGCAAACAAAAAAATACAGATATAGAGTATAGAAATAGTCTAATTGATTATACAACCCAACAAAAACAAGGGAAAGAACCCCTTTTTGAATAAAAGTTATCAGTCACTGGTTAGCCAGGAAGTATGTTAGGGTATTATGCATTATCATAGGATTTTTCAACGTTCTTAAAGAAGGAGGGATAGGTGTTTTGAATGGAGATAGCAAGATCATCATTTGAGAAGGTTTCTTGGGACTTGAGGGAGTATGACAGTGAACACTCTAGTAAGAAACTTGATTCCCTCTTGTTTGAACCCATCGAGATCTAGCCAGACAAAGCCTATGTCAGTGCTGGTGATCTTCCTGAGGTCTAGGAATTTGGAAGTTGACTTCTGCAGCAATATCACACCATCCTCAACAGCTTTGAAGCAATATTTGATTTCCTCTATCTATGTTAATACGTAAATCAAGAGGGGGTTAGAGACATGCTTACTTACCTTGGGGAGTTTAGATTTTGCTTGGACAGAGTCCTTCTTGCACCATTCGTTATCAACCTAAACATAGCCCATATCGGCAAAAGTTTTGGAGTCATAAGTAGTAGTGACTTCCATCGGGGGGTAAGCAAAGAGATCAATAGAGTAAAATAGAAAAATTTGAGAGATGAGTTGGCCATACAGTAGACTGGCGGAGGCATGAACATCCTTTGAACTCTCAAGCATATACTCGTAAATCCAGATTGCCCAATTGATCTTGTGTTTTTTCACCAGACAATACAAGACAAATACATCACGACAGGTAATATTGCTAAGAGATCTCTTCTGTGTAATTAGTGTGGTAGCAATTATGTGGACCATGATGTGATACTTGAAGAACGGGGACAAAGTTCAAAAATTGGATGAAACTATCTCTGGGTCAAACAGGGTCCTTTTTTCTTTTTCAAAACTTACCTCAAATTCATCGAGCCAGGTACCATTCATAAATATAATCACACCCAGAGAACTTCGTATAAAACCTTCTCAAACAGAAAGTCGTTCAGGATAATTCTTGTTCCTAGCACAAAGGTCTCAAGTTCGTCACTGTCTGGGAAGAGGTAGAGATTTTCATAAAACATTCTGACAGGATCCTCATAAACCTCAAGTCCATAGAGACAAAAAAATAAGGAAAAATTTTGAAACTTAAAGAAGTGACTGACTACAGAGAGCGTCTTTTAATTGAAAGAGATTGATTATACGACCGGGTACAATGAAGTGGGCTATGAAGGCATAGAACTTGTCTTTATGAGAACATGTCCAGAACCTATGCATATCCTCAAAAGGGAAAGAGTTTATAGAGATTTTATGGGGTTTCTTGGCGGAGGGGATGGGACTAGGAGCAGGACATTTTTTGGTCAGAGTTTACTGATGAAAATCCAATGATGATTCATCAGAGGATTTGGAGAGAAGAACGGGATCTTTCGGGAGAGCTTTAGGAAGGAACTTGAAAACCTTGGCCATAGAGCGAGTTCTAGTCATGGAAGAGGAAGGAAACAAGATTTTAAAGGGGTGAAGTAGGGAATGGATGGGAAAAAGAGCCTAGAGAGAGAAGGGGAGTGTAAGGAATAAGGCTATTATTGGGAAATGGGGATGGGAGAAGATGATGAGGGGTGAAGAGAGGGGTGCGACTAATGGAACTGAAAGGACGACAAAAAGGGGAAATGTTGGGAAGATGAGAGGGCTCAATGGCGACAGAGGTAGCGTGAAAAGCGATAAAAGTAATGATGATGCCTTTTTGAAAACCAATTTTCGGTTAAGAAGTTTGAAGAGAAATTTGTAAGAAATATTTGCCAAAAATAAAACTCATAAGTCATTAATACTGAGAATCCTAAGTATTTTTCTAAGATAACAAAATCTTTCTTCAAACTAGGGTTTAGTAAAAATATCTGCCAATTGATTTTCAAAACCATAAACGTTAAAGAAAAGCCTCTATTTTCTACATGATCTCGAATAAAATGATTCTTAATATCAATTTGTTTAGCTCTAGAATTATGCACAGTATATTTGGACAAACTAATAGCACCGGTGTTATCACACATTATGGGAACAGATTTAAAAGAAAAATTAAAATCAAGTAGTTGATGCATAATCCATAAAATTTGAGTACCACAACTTCTAACGGCTATGTATTCGGCTTTGGTTGTTAAAGAGAAACTGCAATTCACTTCTTACTGTGCAATAAAATCAGGGCATCACCAAGAATTTAGCACGTTCCACTTGTACTTTTACTATCACTTTTATCACCTATAATGTCAGCTTCTGAATATCCAGTTAAATTAAAATGAAAGGAGCAGGGGTACCATAGTACAATATCCTAGGTCCCTATGAGATATCAGATGATTCTTTTGATGGCAATCAGATGAGACTTTTTGGGAGTCGATTGGACTCTAATATATTTACATATGCTGAAAATTATGTCTGGTCAACTAGCGATCAAATAAAGTAGTGATCCAATCATTCCCCAGTACATCTTTTTGTCAACGTCCTTTCCAGATGATTCTAAATCAAGACTTGTGGGTGGACTCGTTGAAGTTCTGTAGGCCTTTTATTTTTCGATACCGAACTTTTTGATAAGTTTCTTTATGTACTTAGCTTGACTGATGAATGTACCTTTGGGAGTTTGCTTGATTTGTAATCCCAAAAAGAATGTGAGTTCTCTCATGAGGCTCATTTCAAATTCTCTTTTCATCAAATTTTCAAAATTCTCACACACAGAGATGTTAGGACTATATGTTGGGAGTAGAATTTAGCTATAAGTCTGGCCTTTTTTTGATGACCTTACCTTCCTCGTTCAATTTGTTAGACCTATCTAGTTTCTATCACTGAGCAGTTCTTGGGTCTTTCAACTAGGGTCCACACTTGACTTCATTCGAATTGGTCTAATTCTTCATTCACAGCCTCTACCTAAGATTCATCTTTTAGGGCTTCATCAGTCCTTTTTGGTTCAATTTGAGATACAAGGGCAATAGATGCTTGCTTTCTCAATGAGGCTCTGGTCTGCATCCTAGCATCTAGATTTCCTATGATGAAATCATTAGGTAGCTAACATTGTGCATCCATTCTTTTCAAATACTTAGTTTGACTATTTTCACTGTAGGAGTAGACTCTAGAGGGGATGTAGTCGACTCATCTTGCATTGGTTCAGGAGTTTTGCTAGCATTGGTTCCAGATTATGGATTAATTACCTATTCTTCATCAATACTTCATTACTTCGCGGATTGAATTTTCCTAATTTATTCTTACTATTGTTGTAGATGAAGTATTTGCATCTAAAAAAATAAAAGTAGCTAATATTTGGCTTCTTACCTTTCCACAACTCATAAGGTGTCTTCTTTAAAATAGGTCTGATGAGGCATCGCTTGATGATGTGACAAGATGTGCTTACTGCCTCTACGCAAAAGTGATCTGGAAGATTATGTTCTATCAACATAGTCCTAGCAGTTTCCTAGAGAGATCGATTCTTTCATTCCACAACACCATTTTTAGGAGATCGAGGTGAAGAAAAGTTCTGAGAGTATCCATTATAGGCACAATATTCCTCAAACGTCTTGTTTTCAAATTCTTCTTCATGATCATTATGAACGTAAGTAATGAGGTGTCCAACTTTTCTCTGTATTTTTTTTACAAAAGACTCAAAGGTTATGAAAGCCTAATATTTATGAGCAAGAAATATTACCCAAGTAAAACGAGAATAATCATCAATGACAACAAAATCACATTTTTTCTACCAAATCTTGCCATCTTGGTGAGGCCAAATAGATCCATATGCATTATTTAAAGGGTTTTAGAAGTAGAGACAATGTATGTGACTTTGAATTATGTTCGTGTATATTTACCCAATTGGCACGCTTCACAAATGTGATCCTTTTCAAACTTGAGCAATGGCAGACTTTTCACCAATTTTGGTCTGGAAAGTTTCTCAATGTTATGCATACTGGAATGCCCAAGATTTCTATACCACAACCATGTTTCATTGGTTTGCATAGTGAGATAGGTTATGGTATAAAAATCAAGACTATTTAAAACATACATATTACCAATACGCTCATCGATGAGAAAGACATCTCTTTTATCATGCTTGATGGAGCAACTTTCAGCTTTGAAGGATTCTCTAAATCCAGCATCACACTGATGACTGATACTGAGTAGGTTATGTTTTAGATCGTCTATGAGATATTCTTCATTAAGTTCATATAAAGAGTTGAGATTTACTGATCCAACTTCTATGACGTTGCCTCTAGCATTATCACCAAATCTAACTGTTCCTCCTTTAATTTTCTTTAAAGAACAAAAATTTTCTTTCCTTCCGGTCATATGTCTAGAACATCCACTATCGATGACCTACATTTCCTTTTATAGCTTTTGCGAACATTATCTTGGAAAATAAGAAAATCAATTTTGTTTAGGTATCCAAGAGGTCTTGGGTCTTTATGGGTTAGATGAGCTCCCTCTAGGCTTCCAAACCCACACATCTTTAGGCTTATACCTGTATCTATAGGATTTGTGCCTTTTCTATCCACAGATATAATAGACAGATCCTCGAGAGGAGAAAAAAGTTTTGGCTGATTTAAATGATTTTAAAGAGGAACTTGAGTTGGTTTTAAAGGAATTTGATTTCACAAAACTATAACTTGGTGATTTCTTAATTCTATTTAATTGCATTTGTACATCATCAAGTTCTTCTTGAAGTAAGTCAATTTTAATTAGACATATTTTGATTTCTATTTGATAGATTCTTCATTCCTCTTCAAGTTTTCATTTAAGTGGAGCTTCTCAACTTTTCTTCTATTGGGGAGTTTATTGTATTAATCTATAGCTTTTTGAAGCTCATCAGTTATCATATCCAAATTAGATTCAAGAAAATTACAATTATTATAGTCGTGTGGTCTTACTTTGCTAGATTCAACTTATTCCATGAAGCATATATTGGCTGCTTCTGCTTCTTCTTTAGTTTCATCTTCTTCGCGCCAAGCTCTAAAATTTTAATTCTTTCTGGATAATCTTTTGTTAACTCTGGACAGTGTTGTTTGAAGTTGCCAATCCTTTCACACTGAGAACAGCGATCATCATTTCTAGTGGGTTATTATTTTTAGATCCTTGGGATCTTTATTGTCTCTGTCTTATGATTTGACTTACTCCATAATTTATGAGGGTCATTCCTTTATTATTGGCTTATTCTATAAAGTCCTCTTCTTTCGTTAGTGAGGTATTAAAGGCTACTAGTTTCTTCTTTTCTTCTTTGTAATACCAGTTGATATAATTTTGGTCATATTCAATGAGATTACCTCGTAGCTATCATATGTCATGTTGTGAAGATCTCTATCTTCTAGGATAGTAGCCTTAGTTTCCCAAACTTTAGGGAGACTTTGGACCAGCTTTTGGACTTGCAGGCTATGTTGATAGATCATCCCCAGTGATTTCTGGTCGCATACGATCTTGATGAATCTGACAAACATAGTTTCAATGTTCTTATTTTCTTTCATTTTGAATAGCTCGTATTCATTACCTAGGGTAGGAATCTTTGAATTTTGACTTTAGTGGTTCCTTCATAGATTATTTCCAATTTATCCTACACCTCTATTACAGTCTCACAAGTTGAGATCTTATCGTATTCTTCTCCACTAACTGAACAAAGAAGTAAACTTATAGCTCGTGTATTAGTTTGAATTACCTCTTATTGTTCTTTAGTGACCTCAAATCTTTCAAGGTCTTCTATATCGGTACTACTCGATTCTTTATCTTTGTTCTTTTGTTTCTCCTTAAGTCCTGGAATTGGATTTGGTCCCTTTTTAATGACAACCTAGGCTTGGAAGTCATTTGATTGGACAAAAATTTTGAATCCATTTTTTCAATAAGAGAAGTGTTGTCCATTAAAGTATGGTGGTCTTGTGAAGGAACGACTATCTTAAAGAAAAACACTGAGAATTTGATAGTTTGCCATTTGATCTTTGCTCATGTGTGGTTAAGCAACACTGTTGGTGAGACCTACTATAATACTAATTGAAATTCAAGAGGGGGTAAATTGAAAATTTCTATAAGTCTACAGTTGAGTCTTCACAGTCGACTTACCTACAAATTAGTGTATTCCAGTCCTCTTGGGTTTTAAATTTTCCTTAGATCTTTCAAAGTCGGGCTCGAGTACAATGATGAAAAATAATTTTTGAAGACTTATTTTATGCTTTAGATCTTGTGACATAGCTTCTATTTGCATTAAAAAGTTGACTCAATCCTATTCTTTTTATGAAAAGTGTAAACTAGGAAGTATAAAGCCTTATAAGACTAAGATTGAGACACTTTGAGTTTCTTTTTGGAAGTTGTATAGTATTTTCTATCCTTCGCTTTGGCTTTTATAGTCTTCTGCTACATCTACTTCTGTTATTCATAAGGAAACCCAAGAGATTTCTTCTTAATTAAGGATTTGGGTTGATTTCTTGATTGAGGGAGTTTGCACCTTATGGTATATCCATATCAGATATGTCCATACTTGGTGTGGTCTTTATTATCACTGTCATACATATCCATATCAGATATGTCCATGTAGAGGGTGTGATCTCCTTTCCTTTAGTCTCGCTATTAGGTATGCTTAGTTATTCTTTGATTTGCCTTATCCATTGAGATATCTGCTCTTGTTTCCTTGTCCAGTGAAATCCTTAATTGATGTGCCCCCATATTTAGTATTGTCCTCTTTGAGAGTATATTATGTAAGATATCTTCCCATTAGTAGAGATCTTTTATATTTTGCATCCTTCGTGTGAGATATCCCTCCATCTTGAGATATTTAATATCCTGCAAATGTCCACCTATTAGTTTGTCAATATTAAAACATAACACATAAATATAGGGGCTAACAACGACTGGGACCATACGAGTCATATGGTAATGTCACGAGCCATGGTGAGGGACTCATGACCTTAATAGTGAGATTGATTAAGGTTGTTGTCTTGGTAATAACTAGAATTCCCGAGTCATAGGGTAGGACTTGAGACCAAACCAGTATAGGTGGCCCTGAGTCACTTCCAAGTATACAAGTCTTGGTGATGACTCCTAATTACTGATCACGAGTCGTTATGTGGCCCATAGCAATTGGAGTTAAAATTCTTGCATGATTTTATTAAGGGCATAATGGTGTTTTTCTCTTATCCCACTACTATTCCACGACATAAAATATTCTCTTAGCCTTATTTTCACCCATTAAACATGACATAAACACTCTCTTCTATCTTAAATTTCCAAGACAAGATTAAAGTTAGGGTTTCTATGGGTTTGTCATCTAGATCTCAAAGTGTGGTTTCTTCTCCAAATTCTTGATGTTTTGGGGCGTGTATATCTTCCCTAAATTTATATTTTTTATCCTGACATTCAATAGTTTAGTATTCAAATGGTTTTAATATTTGGTTTTGGAATTTGTGTTGAGGGTTTTGGATGCTTATTGTTTAAATTGTATTCTCATGGTTTACATGTATTTGTTTATGCTTTATGGATAGATTTTGGAACTCATCAGGTGCATGGGCATGGTGAATAGAATGGGGGTAATGTATTTCACCAAATTTATGATTTATGATTTGAAATTGGTATTAACCTCAACCCACTTCCATAATTGATTTGAAATATGGACAATTACATGGTTTTGCATACTTTACTAAACTATTATATTGCATTAATGTCTAAATGGATAAAAATGATTTTGAAAGGCCTTGGTGGCCAGGGATTGATTTTAAATTAGAGCTTTGGTGTCTTATGGATAATTAATGTGGTTTGGCATAATGGAATTGGCTTGCAAGCATAATTAATTGGTATGACGATACCATTGGTAAATGCCTAAATAGATGATTCTTTGGTTAAATGGATGGGTTATATATAAATGCTTTAATTTATATTTAAAGGAAGTTGTGTAGCTCGTCATAGAAAGTGGAGCTGCTGGGGTGACCGATACTAAAAATCACGTTTACCGGGGTAGGGGCCTTGATGGTCGTGTGCATAGTTCACACTTTATATATATTTTAGAATGACTAAGGTTGTAGATTCCCTGGCCCTTCTTTGAATTTCTTCTTTCGTGTGGCTAACACACACTGGAGCCCTTCCGATGGGGGACCCAGACCCATATAGCCTGTGGGTTCCCTTAGGACGGTTAGAGCTACATAATCTAGATTAATGATTTTAAATCTCATACTAAACCTTGTACTCCATCCTGGCATCTCATATATATACATACATACATACATACATATATGTATGTATGTATGTATGTATATGTATGTATGTATATATATATATTGTATATACATACATACATATATATATACATACATACATACATATCTAGAGAGAGAGAGAGAGATACATGTATGTGAACATGTACATGGAGATTTGATTTTATAATGAAAAATAGCATTATTTTATCTATTATCCTGAGTTACATGCCAGCGCTCACCCGCTAACCATCCTAGAATGCTATATTATTTCATAATGTAGGGTGCAAAGACACCTCTTTTATCCCTATGTAATGTTAGGTGGATTCTGGTTTGTCGGTTTGTCTGGATTGAAGTGGTGTGCCTCCATCTTTCGAAAGGCATGACATTTTATTTATTTCTTTATGAGTATCAAAATCCTATTGATTTCTTTTCATATTTTGAATTTTCTTTTAGGCCATGGTTGGGAGCATGTACCGACCTAATTTGGTATTTCGATTTTGAGGATTTTGTGGACAAAGTGCGGGAATGGTTATTATTGACTCTTTAAACTTACTTTTGAGTTGCATTAACTCTCTTTATCTTTATGGTTTAGTTGTCTTCTGCTCTTTCTGTTTTGTCTTTATTTTGCTTGAATGGTTAGGTTATGGGGGTGGTCTCCGACCCTTGGCGACCTTGAGATACCCGTCACGACTAGGTCCAGCGATGGGTTATTGTTGATTGAAATTATGTGTTATGTGTTGAATTCTTGTAGCTCATTATGTTTAAAAGTGGATTTGAGTTGAGCCGACCAATGATGCCTACCAGTACATAGTATTTGTATAGATTTTACATGTGCTCTTCTTTTGTTAGTGTTTCAGTGATTGAGAAGAGACCTCAGATATAGCATCTGATGAGTAACTTTTCGATCCAAGGGTGAGCATCTACCTTCAGGCAACCAGGGGATCATCTCATTTGATCTTGTCCATTCTTTTTGACAATGATATAGTAGGTTTTTTTTTGGATATTTATATTAGACTTTGATTATTGGCTAGAAATTCTTGTATGATAACTTTCGGATCCTTGAAAATTGTAATAGTTAGGTTTAATTGATTTTGCACGTTTGTTTAGCATTTTCTTGAGAAATTTATGAGTACCATTGTCTTCTTGAATATTACATCTTAAAAATGGCTTAGTGTTGGGTAATGATTTGGGTTAGATGATTTTTTCATCAGAGAGTTAGTTTGGATGTCACTCACAACCATTCTGACTGTTAAATCGACAACATTTCTTTTTCAGTTACTTTTTAGAAGTGCTTTGCTAATTCATATTTTTATTTTTCTATTTATCTTAATGGTTTATTACATATTAGTTATATAAGCTTTAATATTTCAATGAATTGGTTGTCAAATATCGATATTATTTTATTTTAACATTAATTGATTGACATCTTGATAATATTTTAATGTAATAATTGTAAAATATGTAAAATAATTTGGACTACAAAAATAAAAAGACTAATTAAACTTCTATAATCGAATTAGTATAATGAAAAGATTATTTAAAGTTATCTTCTTCATCGTTGGTCAAAACTGCACATGTAATTATTTTTTAAAAAATATTTCTTGATTTCTTTTTGTGTTAATTGACTATCATTGTTTAGGAAAAAGTTTTATTTGGCACAACCCTTTTATTTAATTATGATTCGAAATATATATTTCGTTGTTTATATAGTGCACTTTTCCTTTTTTTTTAATCGTATTCATACATAAGTAAAAAATGATATTTTTTTCAAGTTCATGTATCAAAGAATGTCGTCTATAAGAAAGAATTAAGCAAGATATGATCATATTACATGTTTGTAAATGTAACACTAAATGAATCTTACAACACATCACACCTATCTAACTAAACTTGTGCAATTTCACAAATTCAAACAACCTGACCATTTAATTTTATAATTATGTCCACTATTTAGACACGCCATTCATTAGCTTAAGGTTTTATTTTTTTTCCTCCTTCAGAATTCGCGTTATTCATCACAACTTAGCATGCTTTGATATTATTTGGTTGGATTTCAAAGTTATATATATTTACACGACATAACTGGAGTTTTAGAAGGACTTGCTATTGGGTTAATAGGTCAGGTAGCACTTTCGATGGATGGAAAGGGTTATCTCATATATTGTATATGATGAAGACCAGAGATTATGAAGAAAAAAACTTTGTATCTTTGAGCAGATATATAGATTATGAAAATTAAGACACACTTTAACCTTGAGATAATTTTCATCAACTAATAATTCAAACTCTGGTTAGTACAGATCCGCTTTTACAAAAGAGACATTCATAAGTATCCTTATTAGCATTTATGGTTTAAATACGATCAAAAGGGTCAAAGTGCTTCTGCGTCCTAAGCTATTGAAACGGAATAAAATGCCCTCTGTTTGATTTTTTTCGTCTAAAAATGCATCTATAAAAAAAAAATTAAAAAAAATAACCACATTATTAGAAAAAAGGTTCAATTAAACCCTTATCCCATCAACTGGCCATTGGGTATCTGTAAATCATATCGGATTATGTCTATACTTCAGGTGTCTCTGTGGAGATTTGAGATATCAAGAGAAAATAAATCAAAGATCTGTGTATATTTTACTCAATTCTTTGAGCTCATAATCAATTCAAGGAAGAGAGTAAAAGTAAAACACTTATCTCAAATTTGATTTACTGATCTTGAGCTCCTGGATATAATCGCAAAAGGAAGACGAAGCATCGTAAGATCTATAAGCAAGATGAGCAACAACCAAATTAAGCTAGAGATAGATCGAAGTTTCAAGAAGCAGAAGAGAGTTCGAACTTTTCAGCTCACTTTCTCCTTTTGGATTAAGAGTTGTTGTATTCTCATATATTTTTTATGTTGACACTTGATGGACCAGGTTACTTTAGGGACTTGATGTAAAAAATCCCATCAATCAACCTCCAAGTTTAATGTATAACTTATTTCTTTGATGAAATAAGCTTCACTTTGAAAAAAGGTTATCATGCTTATCTCATATATACCATATTTTCTTATTAGAAATACGTTGTCATGATCCAAAAATAGGATCATGATGCCACCCTCCACAACCACCACGTAGGTAAGTCAAACCCTAACCCAACATATTAACCAAAATAATTAGAAGCGGAGAAAAAGAAATACTATTAAATCAAGAAATAATCTCATAAGCAACGAATAAATGGGAATATGAATATCTACAACACCCAAAGGTCTAGTAGTCACAAGTTTAAGTCTCTAAGTGTAAGAAAAATACAACACATAATCCAAGAAGATATAAAATATGAAAGAAAGCATAATTTCTATGACAGAGGAGATCTGGTAATATTTGGGATCAACAATCGCTATTTTAGAAATCTCCAAAAAGTAATCACCAGATAATCACAAATCAGTGAGTAGGGACAATCGATTTGGTACCTATATGTGAGGTGTAGAAAATAAACAAGTGTGAATTCAAACCAGATGTACTCAACAACATCGTTGAACGATCCTATTTTAAAGCCATGATGAGAAAAATCTAAACCACTACTACAACCATAGATCCCAAAACACTTCCAAATAGGAAGGCCACAAGTAGAAAACAACAATAAGAGAGAAAATAAAATTGTCCAAGTCCCCATTTTTAAATTTGAAGCCATAGCAACAACTCACCAATTACCATATACAATAACAACACAGTCAAAATGGAAATGATGAGATGAATGCGATATGATATAACCACCTAGAAAATTTCCCATAGATAATGTAAATCAATGAATCTGTTTGAAACCATTTCACATATCAGCCACCCCAAACATTTCCATCACACATGTAAGTCAAAGTTAGTAAAATTACCCAGAATAATTTTCCATCAAGCATGAAAATTATGTATCGATAAAATCTATGTAGAGCATTCTTTTATTGAGTATGCAAGTCATTTCAAATCAATTTTTATCAAAATATTATTTTTCATAATGCTATGATATGAATATGAGTGAGTACACATGAAACACAATAATACGAAACAACAAATATTTCAAATTCAGGTTCACAAGGCGATACTCAACTCAACAACACCGGCTACAAGCCTAAAAATCATCAATCAATCTAGCTCAAGTGATTCAAATCTCAGTTATACCCTCAATATCAATGTGTTCCAAGTCTTAAAAAGTCACTAATCAACTTTTCACATCACAATCCAATAATCAAGAATGGAGGAGTATCCAAAATAAGTCATTAAGTCTATTTTTGTCACTTTACAATACACCAATACCCACATTAATGTCTGTCATCTTATTTATACGGGATCTTCATTCACCATTAATCCCAATACAATTAACTAACACATAACACCACAAAAAGAGTCAACAAAAGTCTCAACTTACCTTAAGAGAAGATCAACAAATTAAACTAAAATCTTTCCCTTCCAAATATCCTTCGAACAAGCCCAATCTAGTCGAATAAGAATCCACATAAAATAAGGCACCAAAGATAGTCACATTGCTATACTCAAATTTCTTGTTCAAAAAGTCGACTTGAAAGCCAATCCCGAGCCTATAAAGTAAAAATTAGAATTTTTTTGAAAAATCAATTTACACATAATTTGTGGAGTTCAAATATGAAATTTTATCAAAATCAGAGTTGAAATCGATCTTGAAATCATCAAAATACTATTTCTTGACCTTATTGGGAGACCTCCAAATATTTGATAAACCAAGATTTGAAGGTAAAATCATGAAATATACACTAAAATATTAAAATATTAATTTAGAAACTTAATAAATGATTAAATATTAAAATCCCCTTAAGAAATTTTAAAATTGTGTTCTAAAGCTTCAAAAATTAAGTTATGGGGTTTATGATAGAAAAGAACATTTTATATCACTAACAATGATTCCTTCTTCATGAATGTGGAACCTCCAACGCATTATCAAAGCTAAATCCATCATGTTCGTGATAGTTTGCTCGTGTTTGTAGAATATAACCTGAACCAAAATCCTTATTTATCGCGAACGCAGTCCCAACCTCGCATTCGTAGTGGCTAATATCCTTCCTCTTTTGTGAATATGGCCAAGGTAGCACAAACTTAAAAGAGAAATTTCAGTTGCACCAGCAATAATCAAGTCTATAAATTCTCCAAACGAACCATCGGGATATGTTCAAAACCTCATAAATATAAAAAATAACTATACTGGTGGGCTAAATTCAATATTTCAAACTCAACTCAACTATCAAAATTCTAAGCAGAGGTCGTTATAAAAGGATGTTGAGTGAAGTCGACTTTAGGTCAAACTGTACAAATTTTCCAACCAACTATTCGAACTCCTTAGGACATGTACTACATCACTACTAACTAAAAGAATAACATTTTGGAGCTAGTGAAACTAGCAAAATTCTTATACAATGTCTAAATATCAAAATATTAATGAAATCAAACCCTATCAACCTTAAAACCTTCTAAAAATAAAAAACACAACCATCTACCTCTAAAATTGTGTAATTGTGTAACCCACTCCGCAAACTACAACTACAAAAATACAACTATGAAAAAAAATGATAGACCGATGTATTAAAGCAACCGCTATGCACGGTGTCCGGGGAAGGGCCCCACCACAAGGGTGTATCGTATGCATAGGGGTAAAATAGTCAAAACACATAAAAATTCAAAATTCACTATATGGGTTGTCACGTCATCCACCATTAGAATACACATTGCTCATTGAACGTAAATGTAAAGAAGGTATTTGAATAGTTAAAAAGTTTTGGATACCTACTTCGCGTGTTTGACTTGATCTCCCACATAACCTTCTCAACAAATGAGTTTGCTATTGTACCCTTACTAATTAATACTCTTAGACCTCAAATTTCTGGTATTCCTATCCAAAATAGCTATGGGTTCCTCTTCAAAATTTAAATTCCAATCTAAATTCACTAAGTCCCACTGAATCACTTGAGAACCATCAAAAAGATACTTCTTCAACATTGAAATTGTAATACCTTGATTTTTGCATCTAAAATTTCTAAATTTTAAGCTCACTGTCTAGGCTAAGAATAACACCTCACAAGTCGTAAGGTGTGGTCATGAGTCATAGAAAGTGACTCATGACCAAACTAGTGAAGTAGCCAATATTTTTATCCTGAGTACGACTAGGACCCTGCAAACCATAAGTTCTGATCATGAGTCATAGGGTGTGACTAGTGACCACACCAGTAAATTATGCCCTAATTCACTACCCAGATAATGATTCTAGGCAATGACTCGTACCCAGTCGTGACATGCCCCATAACGACTGCGATCAATTTCCTGCACTTTTAATTATGGGTACTTTAGTCATTTTTCTCTTTCTCCAATCACAACCCACGACCATAAAATACTTAAAGGGGTTTATTTTTATCACTTAAACAATTATAAACTATTCTTAAACTCTCTCTAATTCTCCAAGCAAGAACAACTAAGGTTTTTAAGGGATTGAGCACCTAGGGGTCAAAAAATTGGTTTCTTCTCCATAATCCTTGATATTTCAGGCATGTATCTCTTCTCTAAACCTTGTTTTATTAAAAACATGTATTTGAATGTGTTAAAAATATGAGTAATTGATGTTCTTGGAAATTGGATTGAGGATTCTTGAATGTCATTAATGGAATTGTTTTTCCTATGGCTTTTGTGAATCATTCATGATTTGAATTGATAGCTTTTGAACTAATTAGGTTCATAGGCATGGTTAATTAAAATGAGGGTCATGGATTCCCCCAACTATATAGATTTTTGTAATTGAATTGGTGATAACCTCAACCCACATATGAAATTGGCTTTGAAACATGACTATATACATATTGAAATTACTTTTAAAACTGTTGCATTATATAAAAAGGCTGATAAAGTATAAATGGTTTTAAATTAAATATTGAGGGTTGTGGATTCCCCCATGTGGGTAAATAATTGTACCTAGGGGGTCATAGATTCCCCCATGTAGATGAATGATTAGAACTTGTGGGGTTGTAGATTTCCCAAGTGATGATAATTTAAATGGCATAATGATATTAGCTTTCCAGCATGATTTGTATGACGATACTAATAGTATATGCTTTAATAGATGATTTTGGCTTAATGAATGAGAATTTATAAATATTTTAATTGGGCTTAAAAGAGGTTGTAAAGCTAGTCGTGAAAGTAGAGGTCCCGAGGAACCGATATTGGAAACTCATATTTGTCAGCGTAGAGGTTGATCTTACTGATCATGTGCTTGTGTCACACCTTATATAAATGTATCATGGATTGGTGAAGGGTCATGGATTCATCAGTCTTCCTTGATATCTCTAATTCATGCGCTAACATGCACTGGGCCCTTTCAATGGGCAAGGCAGACTCATATATCCCATGAATTCTTTTTTTATAATGATTGAAGCAACACAGTTCAGGTTAATCTTTTAACTCTCATGCTAAACCTTGACCCTTATCTCGGTATATTATATATGTATATAGTTGTGTGCATATGGTAAACCTTGTCCCTTATCCTAGTATATTAAACGAATTGATCATGGGATTATTTTATCCCTTTCTTAAGTTACATGCTAACTCTCACCCCGCTAATAATCCTCAGACTCTGATCGTCATGCATACAGGGTCCAAAGACACTTCTATTTTCTTGTATAGTGGTCGGTGATTTCTGGATTATTCGTGAGTCAGCTTTGAAGCCATGAGCTTTCATTCTCTAAAAGGCCCTTATTTTATGTATTGTATTTATTTATATGATAGACTACTTTTTTTATTCTCTTTTTGGCTATGGTCAGGGGCATCTCCAGACTTAGATTGATGTTTAGTTTCTTAGAGGATTTTGTGGACAAGATGTAGGTGGATTGTGTTGTGGATTTTTAGATCCCTCTTATTATTGATTTATCTATTGTTATATGTTTTGAATTTATTGTTATCTTGTTGTATGTTTGGAACTCATCTGCTGCTAGTTATATGGTATTCTCATTGGCTAGACTAATGGGGGTGGTCTTCTGTCCTTGGTAGATTTGAGATACCCATCTTGACTAGGCCCAGGTTTAGGTCATGACAAGCTTGGTACCAGATCCTAGGTTGATAGGCATTAGGTGTACATAAAGTCGTGTCAAGTAGATTCTCTTTTATGGGTGTGTATCATGCCACACTTATAGGGGGAGGCTACAAGTAATTTAGGAATGTTTCCCTTTCTTGTGTTCCATTTTTGAACTATACATTTTAAGGTCTTGAAAACTCCTCTAATCTTTATTTCCTTGCATTTCAAATCATGCCTCCTCAAATATTTAATGCTCGTAGAAACTCTTTTATCCCACTTGAGGATAATATAAATGGAACTCGCCCTATTTATGGAGTTCATACCCAATCTAGGGTCCCTGATCCTGACTGTACTGCCCCTCGTAGAGTTGCAACATCCCTCCTCGATCTTCTTGAGTTAATTATGTTCATGCCCTACTGCCCCAAGGAGACATTTCTAATGTCAAGTTCTATCAATATATTTATCTGCTAACTCAGTTGGTGACTTCTCAGACTCGTCAGCCTGATCGTGTTGGTTCTATTGCTCCATCTTCTGAGTTCACTAGAGTTATCCAGTTTAAGAGGTTGAATCCTCCAACCTTTACTAGATCTAAGGTTAAGGAGGATCCTCAAGGGTTCATTGATAAGATGGAAAATATTTTCCAGGTGATTCATTATTTTGATTCTGAATATGTTGAGTCTGTTGTATATCAGCAGTGGTTGAGGAATGCAATCAGTTGAGAGGGGATGATGTAGAGTCGATTGTATGGGATGAGTTTTTGAGTACCTTTCTTGATTATTTCTTTCCTTAGGAGTTGAGGGAGGCTAAAGCTGAGGAGTTTGTGAATTTAAAGCAGGAAAGGATGACTATGAAGAAGTATGCTTTAAAATTCCACCAGATATCTCATTATGCCTTGGAGATTGTGTCTAGTATAAGGGCGAATGAGGAAGTTTATTGTATTATCTCGGGACTTGGTACTAGAGCGTAAGGCTGTAATGTTGAATAATGACATGGATATCACTAGGCTTGTGGTATGTATGCAGTAAGTTGAAGATAAAAAATATAAGCAGAAAAGGTAGAATAAGAATTTTAGATATTCAGAGCAGGGTGGAGGCCAGTAGAACAGCGGTAGAGATGGTAAGCAATGGGGAAAGAAGAGGACCTAGGGAAACTCGAGTTTATATTCTATGGCTAATGCTCCATATCCTAAGTCATATAGTGATCGTCACTTTCAGCCTAACTGTGGGTTTAAAGCCAAAGGTATCCAGTCTCAGGCTAGTAGAGCGTCAACCCTACCTCACCCTTCCTCTAGATTCTGTGGATAGTTGTAACATGGTTAGTGTGATGAAGATATAAATCGATGGTTTAATTATGGTCAACTGGGTCATCTACAGTGATACTGTCAAGATAAAGTTGCTTCTAGAGCTAATAAGGTTTCGGTTGCTACTTTATCAACTCCTGCACCAAAGGGTAATACTTCTAGTACCGACATTGGTTGAATTATCTTTATGCTCTTTCCACCCGTTAGGAATCTAAGGCATCTCCTGATATTATCATTGGTATGTTAAAACTCTCCTATCGTGATGTCTATTATTTTCTTGATCTGAGTTCTACCTTTTATTATGTAACCCTTTATATGGTTGTTCATTTTAGATTTGGTCAAGAGAGTATTTCGAAGACTTTTTATATGTCTACCCCGGTGGGTGATTTTAGCATATCTAGATAAGTCTATAGGGGTTGTGTGGTGTTCATATTTCATAGGGAGACTGATGTTGGGTGTATTTATGCATTCTAGTATCACTATTCTAGTCTTTTTAGCCTTGTTTTAAGGATGATTCATATGCTTAATATGTTAATAATAAGATAAATGTGCATTTAAGTGTCTATGTATGTGTTTACAATGTTTAATGGTGTTCTCACATAAGTTTTGGTTCAAATTGATCATTTAGAGTTCAACCGATAAAACTAGTTTTACTAGCTTGAGCTAAGTATTTGTCTAGTCTATCGTGTTGAGTTCTAATGTATTTTAATGATTTCCTAAGGTTGTTATTGTGTAATTAAACAACTTGTTGGTAATGTTCAAAGGTCAATTGGATCAAGACGAGTCAAAACAATGAGTTAAAAATCAAAGTGAAATTAGCCTATGCTTAGCTTGTGTTTCTAGCCATCGCTTTAGATGTTGTGTTGTTTGGAGCTCTAAATTGTTTTGTTTAATGTTATATGATTCTTATTTAATGGATGATTATGATATATGAAGGACATACAAGCTTTAAATCAAGTGAAAACAACTCAAAAAGGCTCAAAATAGATCAACGAAAGCATAATATAGAACTTGGACGTAATTTAGACCCCTAGAATATACAGGGCGGGTGTGGGAAGTAGGGAAGGACATTTGACACGTTCTATATACCAAAAGCTTTAAAATAGACCCAAAATAGTGACCCCTTACGATGAAGGTGCATCGCGACATCCACATATACTTTTAGGCCTCGCGATGTAACCTGCATTCCCGTTTCCAGCTTGTGCGACACGACCTCCACTCCCATTTCTAGATTGTGCATTGTGATCTCCTCCAAACATGGCCAAAAGTTACACTATAAATCCTATTTGGCTTGGGACTACTTGGATACTATAAATACATCTTTGCAAACATTATTATTCACTTTTGGACGTCCTTGGAAGAGATTGGAGGCTACCACAACTTCTTTTTAGGTTTTATCATTCTTTAATTTAATTTCTTTATGGTTTGTATCATATATCCAAGGGATTGGATGATGAATATATCCATTCAAGGCTAAAACTCCTTTTTCGGGGTTAAGGTCAAGATCATGAATACTTTCATTTTGAATTAAGTTTGTTGATTTGCTTATCAATATGGTTGTTTTTTTATCCTTGTTTTAACTATTTTAAGGATTCGCTACCCTTAGAATATATTCACTGTCGACCTTGTGATCTCGAGAGGGAGAATAGAAGGATAGAACATGGGGATAAGCAAGGTAAGGTTCGTAGTCTTTTATAAAATAAGAATTTCAAATTAGCATCTAGTACAAGGATGTACCTAGAAGCATTATTTGATTCAAGCAAGGATGATAGCTTAAATAACTTAATTGGATTATTACATCCCTGCTCAACGATGTAGTTGTAAGGTCCAAATTGGGTGAATTATTAGAGGTCGGGAGACCATGATCATGCAATTAACCCTACAAATCAACAACCAAGATAAATGATTTAAGGAATGAAGTTCAATAACGTAGTATGATTGTTCGTAAGCCTTAACCCTGGGATTCTACCCTTGATTGTCCTAAGTCATTATTTTTTCACATTAGTTTAGTTTCTTTTTAGTTTACAATTCTAAAACTTTATTTGTTACTCTTCTCAATTTGTTAAACTAGAATTAGATAGTTGTTTAACACAAGTCCCTGGAGGGTTGATATTCAGGTTTGTTGAAGGCCACTATATTACTTGGTAGACCACGTACACTTGTGTGTGTGCTTAGGCATTGTCAAGACCTTGGTGGATTTGATAGAGTTGGATATGGTGGATTATAATGTGATCTTAGGGATAGACTAGCTCTATTTGTACTATGATTCTATAGATTGCTGGACCCGATGTTAGTTTCCAATTCCTTAATGAACCGATACTAGAATAGGAGGGAAGTTCCCTAATGCCTAAGGAAGATTTATTTCCTATTTGAGAGCCCATAAGTTGATTTTCAATAGGTGTCTATATCATCAAGTTTGGGTTAAGGATTCTGGTTCTGAAAGTCCTTCCTTGCAATCTATCTCGGTGGTTAATGAATTTCCTGAAGTATTTCCCGATAATCTTCTTAATATTCCTCCCGATAGGGAAATAGACTTTGGGGTTGATCTTTTGTTGGATACCTATCCTATCTCTATTCATCCCTATAGAATGGCTCTAGCTAAGTTAAAAAATCTTTAGGAGCAGTTAAAGGATCTCCAGGATAAGGGTTTCATTCACCCTATTCTTTTCGTGCATAAGAAGGATAGGTCCCTTCAGATATATATAGAATACCGACAGTTTAATAAGGTGATAGTAAAGAATAAGTACACTCTTCCTTGGATTGGTGATCTTGTTTACCAGCTTTAGGGTGCTAGATGCTTTTCTAAGATTGATCATCGGTCGATTTATCATCAATTGAAGTTTAGGGAGATGGATATCCTTAAGACTACTTTTTGTACCCGGTATGGCCACTATGAGTTATTGGTCATGTCTATTGCTTTGGCTAATGCTCCGGCTGCATTTTTGGACCTGATGAACCAAGTATTAAGATATTTCTTGGATTTTTTCCTGATCTTATTCAATGATGACATCTTGGTATATTCTAAGTATGAGGAGGATCATGTCGATTACCTTCAAGTAGTGTTGCAGACTCTTAAGGATCAGCGATTGTATGCCATGTTTTTGAAGTGTGAGTTTTGGTTGAATGTTATGAACTTTATAGGTCATGTTGTTTCCAGATAGGGGATCATAGTAGGTCCACAAAAAGTTGAGGCAATAAAGAAGTGGCCTAGACCCACGACTCTAATCAACATTCGGAGCTTCTTAGGTTTAGCCAAGTATTATAGGAGGTTTATGGAGAGTTTCTCTTCTATTGTTGCTTTATTGGCTAATTGGACTTAAGAAAAGGTGAAGTTTATGTGGTCCAATACTTGTGAGGGTAGTTTTGAGAAGTTGAAGGATAAGTTGACTTGTATACCAGTTTTGACCCTTCTCGAGGAAATTGATGGTTTGGTGGTTTACTATGATGCGTCCCGTGTAGGACTAGGATGTTTCTTGATGCAGCATGATAAATTTATGGCTTATGCTTCTAGGCAGCTGATGGTTCGCAAAAGGAATTATCTGAATCGTGATATATAGTTGGCGGTCGTGGTATTTGCGCTAACAATTTGGGGTCATTATTTGTATAGAGTGTATGTTGATATCTATTTAGATCATAAAATCTTGCACTATGTGTTTACCCAAAATGAGTTGAGTCTCAGGCAAAGGAGTTGGCTTGAGTTGCTCAAGGACTATGACATAATTCTCAACTACCATCTAGGTAAGGCTAATGTGGTTGTTGATGCTCTTAGCAGGTTGTCTACGAGTAGCTTATCTCATATGGATAAGGATATGCGAGGATTGGTGAAGGATATTCATCAGTTTGCTAATATTAGAGTTCATCTTTTGGATTTTGAAGATAGAGGTGTGATTGTTCAAGAGGTGGTTAAAACATCTCTTGGTGTTGTGGTGAAGAAAAAATAAGTTTTGGATTATATTCTCATGCAGATTAAGGTTGATGTGGGTCAGCAAAAAGTTATTACTTTTGAGATTGGTGGTGATGGTATCCTTAGGTACCAAGGTAGGTTGTCTATTTCTAATGTTGATGGGCTACCAGAAAGGGTTTTGGATGAGGCTCATCAGTCGAGATAATATATAGTTCATCCTAGGACGACGAAGATGTACCATGACTTGAAAGATATCTATTGGTGGAACAACATAAAGAGAGATGTGGCTAATTTTGTGGCTAAGTGCATGATTTGTCAGCAAGTAAAGGTTAAGCACTTGAGGCCTGGTGGCAAGTCTTAAGAGATTGAGTTGCCTATGTGAAAGTGGGAGATAATCAATATGGATTTTATTACTGTTCTTCCGTGGTCTCAGAATCAGCATGATTTGATTTGGGTCATCATAGATAGAATAACTAAGTCTACTCACTTTTTGCTTGTGAGGACTACTTACTCTGGAGATGATTATGCTAAATTATTTGTTTAGGAGATCGCCAAACTGCATGGTGCACTAATTTCCAACATTTTTTATCTAGGTACTCAGTTCTCTTCTCACTTTTATCATTTGTTTCAAAAAGGATTGGGCACACAGGTGAAACTTGGCACTGCATTCCACCCTCAGATGAATGGATAAATGGAGAGGACCATTCAAACTTTGGAATATATGCTAAGGGCCTATGTGATTGATTTTGGAGGTAGTTGGGTAGATCATTTGCCTCTCATCGAGTTCGCTTACAATAATAGTTATGACTCTAGTATTAGGATGGCTCCTTTTGAAGCTCTTTATGGTAAGAGGCGTAGATCTCCTATCAGGTGATTTGAGGTTAGTGACAGTAGATTGTTCAGGTCGAACTTGGTGCACCAAGCCATGGAGAAGATGAAGGTGATTCAAGGTAGACTTAAGACTGATTGGTGGTCTATCTTGAATCTAAGATAGGAAATTTCCTACACTTTTGTTTTCTGACTTTGTTCATGGTCTTGTTATTGCATTCCTATCTTAGATTCGTGCTAATAGATGCCTTGACTTCTCATTCAGGGACGAATGATCTCGGGGGAAGGGGGCATGTAACACCCCAGATTTTTGGATCTGAAATTTCTGAGTGTTTGGCTTACAACCCAGGCTATGACTTTCCAACCTCAAGAGCTGTAAGCTAAGGTCATGAGTCGTAGGGAGGGACTCGTGACCAAACCAGTGAAGTAGCCAATGATTCAGTCCTGAGTATGACTAGGAACCAGCAAACCGTAAGGTCTGGTCACGAGTCTAAGGTGTGGCTTGTGACCAAACCAGTGAAGGATGCCCTGAGTCACTTCCCAGACTATGAGTCTAGGAAATGACTCATACCCAATCGTGACATGACCCGTAATGACAGGAGACCAATTTCCTACACTTTTAATGGAGGGAATTTCGGTCATTTCCCTCTTTCCCTAATCATAATCCACTACCACAAAACCTCTAAAGGGGGTTATTTTCATCACATAAACAATCATAAACTACTCTTAAACTCTCTTTAATTCAAAAAGCAAGAACAACTAGGGTTTTCAAGTGATCGAGCCCTTAGGGGTCAAAAGATTGGTTTCTTTTCCATAATCCTTGATATCTCAGGCATGTGTCTCTTTTCTAAAACTTGTTTTGCTAAATACATGTGTTGAACTTGTTAACAATGTGATTAACTTATGGTTTTGGAAATTAGGTTGAGGACTCTTGAATGTCGTTGATGGAATTATTTTTCCTAAGGCTTTTGTGAATCATTCATGATTTGAATTGATAGCTTTTGAACTAATTGAGTGCATAGGCATTGTTAGTTAGGGATCCATCTAATCTCACATTAAATCTATTCCCCACAATCTAACCTCAAAAGATTAAAAATACCCAATTAGGGATCTACACTTTCTCCCATATATAGACCTAAATAGTGTCATCTGAATGATAGAATGGTAACTTATGTTGTAGTCAAACCCACCAACGGCAAGAACCGGTCCAAATGACCACAAAATTCAATCACACATGCACAAACCATATTCTCTTAAACCTAAATACTCGGCTTTGACTTACTATCTGTTTGAAAGTGAAATTTCCTACTCATCTCCAACTACGCACCCAACTCTCGCTACAAACAAATCCTAAAGTGTAAAGTAAATAGAGTGCCTCTATGTGAAATGATGGAAATAGATATACCATACAACAGAATTTTATCCCTCGATTATAGATTTTTGATAAATTCTTAGCATTGTTGTTCACCTTCACTGAAACAAAATAAGTTGATTTTGTCAATCTATCCACAATCACCCAAATGGAGATAAACTTCCCCAAAGTTATAGGTATACCAACCACAAATTCCATAGTAATACCCTCTCACTCCCACTCAGGTATAGGCATCCTCTGGGAAAATTCAGCCAGTATATGATGCCCATACTTGACATGCTAACAATTCAAATACTTAGCCACAAAATCCATAATATCATCTTTATTCTACTCCACCAATAATGTTATTTTAGGTCATGATATAGTCTTGCAACACTCAGATAAATAGAATACACTGAATTATGAGACTCTTCTATGATCAATCTAGTCAATTCACCTAATCAATGAATACAAATCTGAATGTTGATCCTAAAAACACCTTTAGAATCAAGAATCACTTCCTTGGCTTCATCACAGAACACTATCTCGATGATGCACAACTTTTCATCCTCACTGCCCACCCTTAATCTTCTCCAACAATAAGGACTATGCCTCAACACAAGCAGGAACTTTACCATCTTGAAAATATCAAATCTTACATAGATATTAGCCAAATAATGAACATACTTCACCAAAGGTTGCTCTTCATCCACCAACAAAGCAAGACTCCCAAACCTACTACCTTCTTACTCAAGGCATTTGTCATACATTGGTCTTTCAAGGATGATAGAAAATAGTCATGTCATAGTCCTTTAACAACTCCAACCACCTACGCTATCTCAAATTCAAATCTTTCTGGTAAAATATGTATTGAAGGTTGTGATGAACAGTGAACACCTCACAACAAACCCTGTACAAGTATTATCACCATAACTTTAACACAAACACTACCACAACCACTCCAAATCATGAATGGATTAGTTCTTCCCATGAGTCTTTAATTGTCTCGATGCATATTCTACAACCTTGTCTCTCTACATCAAAAAATCACCAATATCAACTCTCATTCACAATATACTATAAAGACCTTAACCTTCAATAGGTAAAGTCAGAGTAGGTGTTAGAGTCAATAAAGTCTTAAGCTTATGAATTCTCACCTTACACTTGTTGACCACTAAAAAACAACATTCTTCTAAGCCAATCTAGTCAAAGGAGCGACAATACTAGACAAACCCTGAATGAACTATCTATAGTAGCCAACCAAACCAATAAAACTCCTAATCTCAGAAGGTAAAGTAGGTCTAGCCTAACCACCTCAACTTGGATAGATAAACCATAATAACTTTCTTGGGTAACACATATCTCATAAATACCATAGAAATAAGCTAAAACTCATACTTTAAGAACTTAATGTACAACTTTTCCTCCCTCAACCTTTAAAGCACAATCCTCAAATGCTCCATATGATCCACCTCACTCATGGAATACACCAAGATATCATAGATAAATAAAACAATGAAAAAAATCAAGATAAGGGCAAAACACTTTACTCATAAAGTCCATAAATATTATCGAAATGTTAGTCTACCCAAATGACATCACCAAGAACTCATAATGACCATACCAAGTCTTCAAAGTCATCTTAGGAACATCTAAAGCCCTAATCTTCCACTACTAGTATCCTGATCTCAAATCAATCTTCCAAATACTAAAACACCTTAAGTTGATAAAATAAGTCATCAATACATATAAAAAGACACTTATTCTTGATGATCCCCTTATTCAACTATTGATAATCAATACACATCCATATAAATCCATTCTTCTTCTTTAAATAACACATGAGCACTAGAGACAAAACTGTTGGGTCTCATAATCTCTTACTCAACAAATACTCCTAATGATCCTTCAACTCCATCAAAGTCATCCTATAAGAAGAAATAGAAATGGACTTATTGCTTGGCTTCAAATCAATGTCAGAATGGATTTTTCTGTCATAAGAAATACCTAGATGATATATAGAAAGCACATCCACAAATTCCGTAACCACTTTTACAAACTCTAAAGAAGGTGCATTAACACTAGTATCACTAACATAGGCCAAATAAGAAAGACTTCTCTTCTCAACCAACTATTGAGCCTTGAGGAATGAACTCATACTCTTAGGATATAAACCTTGGGTACCTCTCACTCTATAGTAGCACACACAGTATGACCATAGTAATTGTATTGATATGATAATCCAAGATAGTAAGATATGGAGAAAGCCAATCCATAACCAAAATTATATCAAAATCTACCATATTTAGAAAAATCAAGTATACCCATGTATCAACCCTCATAAAGTCATAACATAGGACCAATACACCTTGATCCACCATAAAGAATCACCTACTAGGTAGCAACACAAAAAGGCATGATAAAGACTCACACATCGTACCGTGACTTAATAAAACATAAGTAAACACATAGGAGAATGTAGAACCAAGATGAAAAAATATTGACACATATCGATGGCATATTGAGATAACACATATGATAACTATATCTAAAGACTCTATTATTGCCTACCTAAACAAGAATAACACTGAGCCATACCACCTCTTACCTTAACAACTCCCCTACCATATTTTTGATTGGTTGGTAGTGCACCTCTACTTATAACATCCACCCAATCCCTAGTTGGGGTGGTAGTTCCCTAGATGTAGCTTGAGAACCCTATTGTCGACCTCCACTTTGAAGTCTAGGACAATCCCTCTTAAGATGCCCTGAACTACCAAACCCACAGCAAGATTTGGAAACCTTCATCAACTAAGAAAACCTTGAATAGCCAGAATGGCCACCACAATAAGAGAACTATTTGGAAGAATAACAAGAAGTCTACCCTAGGTTGAAAGAAGATCATCTAGAATACCCACCCCCAAATGTCTAGATAGCCGCATGAACTAGTCTACTATGTTGTCGACAAAAACCACACCTGAAAGAACCCCTACCTCTAAATAAGGTACCATTGAATAGGATAGAAGTGTGGGACCTCTTATCCCTCAGATCCCCAAACTCTTCACGATGTATGAGCTCAAACTTTTTAGCCAACGCAATGACCCTCCAAAAAGTATACATATACCAGGTTGTAGGAAACACTACCTTTCTATTCTTAAATGTCAGATATCTCATAAATCTTAGAATCCTCTTAGTATTATTCGGTAATATCACCATGGAATAACAATACAACAAATAAAATAGAGTCTCATACTCTATCACTAAGATACCATAGTGAGTTAAGAGCTTAAACTAATATTTACGCTCCTCCCTCAAGCTGCAAAGAATAAATCAGGTAAGAAAAGTCTCTAAAAATAATTCCCAAGTTATCGGAGGAGATCCTATAGGTCTGGATTTAATGTAGGAGTGTCAGCACACCTTGGCAGGGCCATGCATCAATAAAGTTGTATAATAAACCCCATGGGAATCTACTAAACCCACACCCTAAAGCCTCTTAAGAAAACTGACCATATAATTATATGCATCCTTACCCTATCTTCTTTGAAACTAGTATGAATCCATCTACTTAAACCTCTCAAATATTATTTGTTCCTCATCTAAAATGGATGTCCTAGCCAATCCCATGGATCCTACCCCTTGTAAGGGTACGCTATCATATCTAGGTATTAGGAGTATTGGATGACCCTTTAGGCCCTAAAACACTAGGATGGGTTTGTAGTCTATAATCTGAGCCCCCATTCTAGTTTGTAAAGCCTGTGGACTACTTATCAAGCCTTCATCTTGAGCCAAACTCTCTAAAACACCAAATACTCAAACCAAAGTGTCTTGGAGTATAAGAGTAGCAACAAAATTTAATGAATACAGAACTTGGCCAACCTTCATGCTCGAGCGTGATCATTTTTATTCTCATACTTAATTTGAGAGAACTCTACTCTAGGTGAAACTTGAGCAGCTGCCTGACCCTTAACTCTACCTCAACCATAGCCTCGCCCCTGCCATATCTTCCTCCACATTTTCATGTCCCTCTATAAGTAGTAGGTAGTAGTGTTGAAATGGGCTCCTAATATCCGTGCAAAGACACTTGAGTCCTCACCATTTGTGAGAGAATAAGACTAATAATATCAATAAGTGATGAAGTTAATCTTACACAATAAGAAAGAAAAAATTGATTTTTTTCTAAAGTCTCATAGCCTCTTAAAGATAGATAGTAAATGTATTTGCACCAATCAATAAGACTCGACTTTTACTTGTGAGACTAATAAACCTGGACTCTGATACCAATATTTCATGATCCAAAATAGGATCATAATGGAACTTACAAACCCACTATGAAAGGTAAGACAAGACCCAACCCAACACAGTAACCAAAATAATAAAAAGCAGAAGAAAATGAAATACTACTAAACCAATAAATAATGAATAAAAGAAAATATGAAAAATCAACCAAAAAGTCTGGTATTCATAATCTAAGTCTTGAAGAATAAGAAAGATACATAGTCTAAGAATATCTAAAGATATGAAAGAAAACACAGATACTGGAGTAAAGGAGATCTAGTGGTCTTTAAAATCAACAGTTTCCACCTCAGGAATCTCTAAAAAGTAAAGATGATCACAAATTAGCATCAGAGGATCATTGTATCAATACCTGCACGTAAGATATAGCAAATAAATAAGTGTGAGTACCATCGACTTGTACTTAGCAATACGTCAAATGACTCAAATTCAAAGTGATGTTGAGAACAATCTAAACCACTACAACCAAAATTCCTGGAACACTTGCAAATAAGAAGGTCACACCTAGGCTAGTAGATATCAATGTTATAGAACAAAGAACACTATCCACGTTCACCATTTCTAAATTTGGAACCATTTAAATAACTTACCAATCACCATATACATCCACAAAAAAGTCAAACCAAAGGAAAAGATGAGATGAATGCAATATGATACAATATATGCTACAGTATACACCATTTTCCTTGTATATCTACTTAGGACTTATGTGAGACGTTCAAGTTCTATATGCTACCAAAAAAAACTTCCCATTAGGCTTGACAATTAATGAATCTTCCTCATAACTTTTCATTGGCAATGTAAGTAAAATTAGTAAAATCTATCTAGAATAATTCTTCTTATCTAGCATTTAAGTCATAAATTAGTAAAATCTACACAAAATACTTTCTATCAGGTATGGAAGTGAAACACCCTGGGTTTTGAACCTCAAAAATTTCTCAATTTTTAGTTTCTAAACATCACACGAGTTAAGGTACTAGTCATATAATAGGTACAGGTCAGGTGATCGAGTCGTATATTGTCCAGTGTTGGGTGGTGTTGGGTGGTTGAGTCTCTGGAATGGGTACGGCTAGGTAGCTACAAGTCATATGATTGGTGATGGGTCATTGGTTTAGGTTTTTCGTCACTTAATCTGAAACTTAGTCACTTAACTTGGATCTGAGTATGCTTGACTCATCATGAGTCGTGAGGATAGGATACGAGTCGAATAGTCTAACTCGCATATTGGACGGTGTTCAACCCCTTATGATTCTTCCTAGAGTACGATTTTATGGTATTAATCATATGGTTGGGAATGGTCTAGCTTGGGTTGTCGTATGTTGGATGATGTTGGGGTACAAAGGGAAGCCTAGGGTATGAGTAGTGTATACCACTCATATGGTAGGGTATGATTGGTATAGGGGGTCATACTATCCTGGGGGAATTTTAAGTAGTTCAATCTAGGGATAACCTGGGCATTTCTCCTCTTAACCACTAACGGCCCCACGACTTATATCACTATTGGGAAATTATTTAACCTATTTGAAATCACTCAAATTCTCTTAAAATACTCTTAAATTAACTCAAAGATCTCAGGTCAAGGAAGGCTAAGGTTTCATCAATAAGATTAATTTGGGCTTACAAGGGTGATTTTTCTCCGTCATCTTCATAATCTAAGGCATGTTACTCTTCCCTCATTATTAGTTCGGCATGTTTTATGAATTGTTTTCATGGCATAATTAATGTATGGTTTTGGGTTTTCAAATATATGTTAGGGGTTTTGGTTACTATGGTTGGTTATGATTTTCCCATGTCATTTACTTATGGTTTTCATATTATCATGGTGTTTTGAACATTTGGTTTCATGGTAATGGCTAATTGGTACATGGTTTAGGCTTTGAAAACACTATGCCCTAAACTTTTTTGATAAAATGCCTATGAGAATGTTTTTGGTTAAATTGTTGGACATTTCATTGAACTGTGCATTGTATGACTTGGTAATGGAACCCTAAATGGTTTAAATGGTTTAGAATAGTCAAATGGTAAGGTCTTAGTGGTTATGGATGGTTTAATTGGAGGCCTTATGGGGTACAATGGAATCCCCCAAGCAAACTTAATAACAAACATCTTGTGGGGTATATGGTATTCTCCAAGTCAACTTGATAATGTAAAATATGGGTACGTTGTAATCCCTTCTTCTTAAAAAGTTGGCTAAGGACATTACTTGCAAGCTACAACCGGTATGACAATACCTCTACTTATAAAATTGGTTAATAATAAATAGACTAGTGGTTTGGTTGTGTGGTAATGGCTTTAATTGAGCAATAATGGTGGGGTGTGATAGCTAACCGTCAAGGTGTGAGTCTAATGGACGAACATTAGAAACTCATATTTGCCGATATTAGGATTGGTCCGGGCGACCAGAAATGATACTGACAGGGTACACGGGAATCCCCTAAGTACACTTGTACATATGTATCATGGAGATCGAAGGGTACTTGAGAATCCTTTACTCCTATGGTATCTTTGGTTCATGCGGATACACACATCAGGGCCCGTTCAAGAAGTTACACTAAACCCATATAGCCTGTGGGTGGTTCTAGGAAAGTCAAGATACACATATCCAGGTTAATGGTTTTAAATTCATGCTAAATTCGGTTCCCTTTCCCAACATTCTTATATATATGTATGTATGGTTGTCAATGTATATGACTGGTTTACTTGGTTTTAAAGGTTGGCATTATTTTATCCTTATCCTGAGTACTTACAAGCGCTCACCCACTAACCCATCTTTGGACGATTGTATCCCCACGTGATGCAGGAACCGTCCACTCTACTCCTCCTACTTAGTAATCAGATTTGGGATCAACTCAATTAGATTGAAGTGGTGAGCTTCCATATTCTTAAAGGCTTTATTTCATGTCATGGACATTTTTACATACTTTGATTATTTCATAGACATTGATTTTGGCGATGGTTGGGGGCGTGTCCCAATAGGATATTGTTTCACTTTTAGTGAGAGGCTTTGTGGAACTACAATGGGTTGGTATGGACGGTATCGGTAGTGATGTCAGCCTTAGTATTGGCATTGGTATTAGGGTTGACACCATTTTATAGAATTTATGATTGTTCTATCTTTTTATGTTATGGACTCGTACTTGGTTATTGTTCTGATTTTGGTATGGTTATCGGTTGGGTATTAGATGGTTGGACTCATTTGAGGCGGTCACAGTCATGGACCTATCCCAGAGTCTGAATTTGTACAAATACGCTATCTTGTTATATTTTTGGAATTCATCCAACGCAGATTATGCATTTGGATGGTTGGGTTGGGTATCAAGGGTGGTCCCCGATCCTAGTTGGACTTAGGACGCCCGTTACAACAAGGTTCCGGTTTGGATCGTGTCAGGAAGTCATTTTAATCAATCACTCTCAAATATCATTTTTCACAGTACTATAATATGAATATGAGTGAGTATGCATGGAATACAATAATAAGAAATAATAAAATACCTCATCCAGGCTCAAGAGGTCATACTCAACTCAACAATATCGTCTATGAGCCCAAAATTAATCAACCTAGATCTAATGATTTAAATCTCGCTCATAAAGGGGGTATACCCTTAATATCAATACCTATCAAGTTTTAAAGAGTCACTAATCTACTTTTCACATCAAAATCTAACAATCACGAATTAGAAATATCCAAAATAAGTCATTTATTCCATTTTTAGCCCTTTATAATACACACATATCCTCATATATGTTCATCATCTTATCTATACAAGGTTTTCATTCCCCATTACTCCTAATACAAGCAACTAACATATAAAGACTATGAAAAAAATCAAAAAAAGTATCTACTTTTCGTAAGACAAGACCTTCAAATTCAAATCAAAGTCTTTCTCTTCAGAAGAGCCTCTAAATGAGCTAAATCTAGTCAAATATGAATTTCATATAAAAATACAAAATCAAAGACACCCATATTATTAAACATAAATTAGGATTAAAAAACTCAATTCAAAAGCCAACTCAACAAGGGAAAAATTAAAAATTTATTAAAGAATAGATGTACCTATAACTAAAGGAGTTCAAATCTAAAATTTTATTGAAAACAAAGTTGTAATAGACTTTGAAATCATTATAATATCATTCTTAACTTTACTGGGAAAACACTAAAATTTAAAAGTTAAAAAATTGAGATTTAAAGATAAAATCATGAAATAATCATTGAAAAATATTAAAATATTAGTTTAGAAATTTACCGAATAATGAAACATGAAAATCCCCTTTAGAATCTCCTAAAATTCATGCTTCAAAGCTTCAAAAATAAAGTTATGGGGAGTGTATGGGCAAAAATAGAATTTTATATCACTGATAGTGATTCCTTCTTCACAAATATGGGACCTCCTTCGCGTTCACGAAGTTCACCGATCCAAATTCATTGTGTTTAAGATGGTTCAATCGTAGTCACGAAAAACAATCGAGAACCAGATCAAAATTCCCCTTCACAAATATGCATTCCCCACTTCTCATTCGCGATGAAAAAGATCCTTCCTACTTCGTGGTCGCAATCAAGGCACCGTGAATGTGAAAGAGAATTTTCAACTTCAATAGTCAAGGCTACAAATTCTTTGAATAAATCCTCGAATTCACTTGAAATTCCGTGAACACAAATCAACAAAGCTACTAGATCTTGGCTCAATGGAACCATCAGATCTAAGTGGAGCTCATTATGAACGAATGTTGACCGAAGTCAACTCTAGGACAAACTTTCTAAATTGTTCAATCAACTACTCAAAACTTATTCAAATGCCTTGGAACCAGAACCAACAACACTACTAATCGAAAGATAATATTTCAAAACTAATAAAATTGACAAAATTATCATATGTTGTCTAAATCTCCAAATATTGATCAAATTCAACCCTACTAACTTTAAAATCTTTCAAAATGAAAAGCTCATCTAAACCACAACCAACCATTTAAACTGACACGATTCGACCCAGGGCCATGTCGTAATGGGCATCCCAAGTCCAACTAGGATCAGGGACCACCCTTATACCCAACCCAACCATCCAAACGTGTACCCTATGCCGGATAGATTTTGAGCATATAACAAGATAGCGTGTAAGCATAACATAAGGCTCTAGGATAGGTCTATAACTGTGACCAACCCAAACAAGTTCAACCATCCATTACCAACCAACAACCATAACCAAACCAATAAAAAAAACCAAGTCCCTGTCCATAACATAACATAAAAGGATGGAACAATCATAAATTCAGTCAGACGATATCAGCTAATACCAACACCATTACTAAGGCTGACATCAATATCGATCCCGTTCATTCCAACCCATAGTAGTCATACAAGACTCTAAGCAATAAAAAACAATATCCAGTTAGGAAATCCCCCAACCATAGTCAAAACCAATATCTATAAAATAATCAAAATATGAAAAGATGTCCATGATATGAAATGGAGCCTTCCGGAGTATGAAAGCTCAGCACTTCAATCCAATAGCTGATCCAGAATTTGAACACTAAGTAGGAGGAGTAGAATGACTGATTCCTGCATTGTGTGGGGATACAGCCGCCCGAAGATGGGTTAGCAAGTGAACGCTAGCATAAACTCAGGATAAGGATAAAATAATGTCATCCAGTAAAATCAAGTAAACCAACCATACATTTATATATATATATATATATATGTATATATGTGTGTATATATATATATATATATACAAAATCATATTGGGAAAGAGAGTCAGGTTTAGCATGCATTTAAAATCAGTAACCTGGGTATGTATAGCTTAACCGTCCTAGAACCACCCACGGGCTATATGGGTCCATTGTAACCTCCTGAACGGGCCTCGATACGTGTAGCCACATGAGATGGAGATACTCTAAGAGTAGGGAATTCCCGAGTACCTTTCGCTCTCAATGATACATATGTACAGTATACTTAGAGGATTCCCATGTACCTTGTAGTATCATGTATGGTTGCTATGACCAACCCTTATGTCGGCAAATATGAGTTTCTAGTGTCCATTTATTGGACTCCCACCTTCATGATTAGCTATCACACCTATTGCCCAATTAAAATTATTACCATTCAACCAAACCATTAGTTCATCATTATTAACCAAGCCTATGAGTAGTCGTATCGTCATACCGATAATAGCTTTCACGCAATATCTTTAGCCAACCTTTTTATGTAAAGTGATTCCTACATACCCATAAATTACATTATCAAGTTAACTTAGGGGAATCCCATGTACCCCACAAGTGTTCCATAGTTAAGTTTGCTTGGGGAAATCCCATGTACCCCACAAAAAGGTTTGATTAACCATAACCATGACCACCAAACCTTACTATTTAACCATTCCAAACCATTTAAGCCATTTATACCATTTAGGGTTCCATTACCAAACCATACCATGCAATAGTTCCATTAAAAATCTAATAATATAGTAAAAACGCTATCATAGGCATTTTATCAAACATGTTGGAGGAATAGTGATTCCAAAACCAATTCTAATACTAATTAACCATTCCCATGCAACCAATTGTCCAAACCACTATTAAATCATGTAAATACATAATTAAAACATGGGAAAACCATAACCAAGCATTTAATACCACAACCCCAACATATATTTGAACACTCCAAAACCATATAACAATCATGCCATGAAAACATTGTATAAAATATGCCTTTAGTTGGAACTAACAATAAGGGAGGAGTATATTCCTTATATTACAAATATAATGGAGAGAAATCACCTGTACAAACCCCAAATTGATCCTTTATGTGAAACAAAGGGTTTGATTACTGACTTCCATATGAGTCAGTGGTACAACTCATACCTTATGTTACAGCTCATGGTGAGCCACTTGTACTTAGATCCAACTTAAGTTACTAAGTCTCAGATTTGGTGAAGGAAAAACCCAAAATATATGACTCGTCACCAACCATACGACCCATACCAACCAATTCGTACCCTTTCCAGAAACCAATTCAACCCACCAATCATCACTGGTTAGAATACGACCAAGTTATACCGCTCGTACCCCATCATACGACTGGTACCCACAAGTCGTATGTAGCCCAGAATCCAAAAATCTAAGAAATTTCTAAGGGTACCATACCCGGGGTTTTTTAGTCTTCCTCACTATGATCGTTCGTCCCTAAATGATGGACAAGGTAGGTCAAACATAAGCACGATTCATTTGTATTATCAAATATCAACCCAACCACTAACTAAGTTATAAAACAAAGATGTGATACCAATACACCATGAACCTAAGGCTATGATACCAACTTGATACGACTCGGCCCGGGGCCTTGTCATAATGGGCATCCCAAGTCTAACCAGGACTGGGGGCCACCCCCAATCCCCAACCTAACCATCCAAATGTGTACCCTATGTTGGATAGATTTTGAATATATAACAAGATATCATTTGAGCATAACCAAAGACTCTCAGATAGGTCTATAACTGTGACCAAGTCAAAAAAATCCAACCATCCATTACCCACCAACAACCATAACTAAATCAATGAAAAAAACCAAGTCCCTATCCATAACATAACATAAAAAATGGAACAATCATACATTTAGTCCAATGGTATCAGCCCTAATACCAATTCCAATACTAAGGCTAACACCAATACCAATCTCACCCAATCCAATAGTCATATAAGCCTCTGACTAAAAGAAAATATTTGATTGGGATATGCCCCCAACCATAACCATAACCAAAATCAATATCCATAAAATAACCAAATTATGAAAACATGTCCATGATATGAAATGGAGCCTTCCGGAGTATGGAAGCTCACTACTTTAATCCAATAGTTGATCCCTAATCCAAACACTAAGTAGGATGAGTAGAATGCTTGAATCTTGCATCGCTAAAGAGACAGCCGCCCAAAGATGAGTTAGCGGGTGAATGCTAGCATGAACTCAAGATAAAGATAAAATAATGCCTTCCCTTAAAACCAAGAAAACCAACTATATGCATACAAGCCATATATATATATATATATATAACTATACCGATAAAGGGAGTTGGGTTTAGCATGCCTTTAAAATCTTTAACTTTGTATGTGTAGTTTAACCATCCTAGAACCAACCATGGGTTGTATGGGTCCAGTGTAACCCCCTGAACGAGCCCTAATATGTATAGCCGAACAAACCGAGATACCATAAGAGTAGGGGATTCCAGAGTACCCTTTGCTCTCCATGATACATATGTACTGTGTACTTAGAGGATTCCTATGTACCTCATAGTATCATATATGGTCTCTATGACCAACCCTCATATCGGCAAACATGAGTTTCTAGTGTCCGTCCATTGGACTCGCACCTTTATAATTAGCTATCACACCCCACCATTATTGACCAATTAGAATCATTACCATTCAACTAAACTATTATTCTATCATTATTAACCAAGGCTATGAGTAGTGGTATCGTCATACCGATAATAGCTTACACGTAATGTCTTTAGCCAGCCTTTTTATGTAAAGTGATTCCCACGTACCCATAGATTACATTATCAAGTTAACTTGAGGAAATTCCATGTACCCCATAAGTGTTCCATCATTAAGTTTGCCTGGGGGAATCTCATGTACCCCACAAGTTGTTCATTATCATGTTTACTTAGGGGATTACCTTGTACACCACAAGAAAGTTTAATTAACCATAACCATGACCACCAAACCTTACCATTTAACCATTCCAGGCCATTTATACCATTTAGGGTTCCATTGCCAAGCGATACCATGCAAGAGTTCCATTAAAAGTCCAATAATATAGTAAAAGCACTATCGAGGCATAGTATTTTCAAAATCAAATCCAATTACCAATTAACCATTCCCATGCAATCAATTGTCCAAACCACCATTAAAGTATGTAAATACATAATAAAAACATGGGAAAACCATAACTAAGCATTTAATACCACAACCCTAACATATATTTGAAAACCCCAAAATTGCACAATAATCATGCTATGAAAACATTGTATAAAACATGCCTTTAGTTGGAACTAGCAATAAAGAAAGAGTGCATGCCTTAGATTACAAAGATGATGGAGAGAAATCACTTGTACAAGCCCCAAATTGATCCTCTAGGTGGAGCCCTAGCCTTCATTTACCTATGATCCTTAGAGAGAATTAGAGAGAGTTTTCTAAGTGTTTTAGATTAGAATAATAAGGTAAATAATAGCCCGATAGTGATATAAGTCATAGGGCCTTAAGTGACTAAGTGCGGAAATATCCAGATTACCCCAAACTTAACGTCTTACAAATCTCATCAGATGGTACGACTCTCCCATACCAGTTGTACCCTCCAATACGAGTGGTAGCTACCAGTCGTACCCTAGGCCTCCCTCTTGGACCAAATACTTTCCAGCATATGACTTACCCAACCCAAGTCGTACCCAACCATATGATAGTACCCCTAAACTGTTTCCCTGGCAAAATAGAAGCTATAGGGGCTTCATCATTGTCTTCCATATGAGGCAGTAATTTAACTAGTATTCGATCTTATGGCTTATGGTGAGCCACTCATAATTAGATCAAACTTAAGTTACTAAGTCTCAGATTTGGTAAAAGAAAAACCCAAACCATATAACTCGTCACCAACCATAAGACTCATACCAACCAAGTCGAACCCTTTCAAAAAACCAATCCAACCCACCAACCATCACTAGTTAGTATACGACCAAGGCATACCAGTTGTACCATATTATACGACTGGTACCCATAAGTCGTATGTAGCTCAGAATAGAAATCCAAAAAATTTTTAAGGGTCCCAAACCCGAGGTGTTTCATATACCCTCTATCATACTTTAAGTAAAAATATACCCTTATCATAAATTATAAAGTACATATATACCCTTGGATTTTAATAAATAGTGCAGATATACCTTTTAAAATGAAAAGGTACATATACACCCTTGAAATCTGATAAATAGTATAGATTGTCATGACCCGAGACTACCCCCTAGTCGCAATGATGCTACTTACGGTCACTACTGACCACAAGCTAACCCATGGGTTGGTACCTACTGTGAGCACTGAATAATATACTAATAATGAACATATGCGGAAAAAACTTAATAAATCCATAAGGTTCAAATACTGAAATACAATTTCAATCATATAGTTTGAATTTCTGATGACATACTAAAAAGAATGATCAAACAAATGATAAACTTTCTAAATGACTAAAAATATTTAAAAGCCTCTAAATGACTGAAAAGTTGATGGGACAGGCCCCAACTAACTCCAAACTAAACTAACTAAAATGAAATATGGAAATACTGAAATAAATTCACATGTCCTCTACATATAAGGACTCATCACGACTGGTGCTGCTGATAAGCTGAACTATCTAAGCGCGGTCAGGAAACTGTACATTCAAACCTATGATATAAAACATCATAGCTTAAAGAAAAGTATACGGTTAGTACTTTGAATGTACTGGTATATGAGATGAGGTTAGGCTAAAATGCATAGGTTCATATGCATGAAATAATGACTGATTGAATAGCATGAGATAACTTGTGTATAAATGCATGAGAACTATAAAATCTAAGAATACATGACCAAGCATATAACATGATATTGAAATAGTTTATAAACTAAAATACTGGAATCTGGTAACTGAATAACTAATGAACTGTATGCTATGGTCAATCAAACCTCAACAGAATATTGTACTGAATACTGAACTAAGATTATGGGAGGTATCATCTAACTGACATACCCTAATCTGAGCTAATCAAGGTCCAACCACTAACCCTAGTTGGAGGGGTGTTAGTATCGTGCCATGGGTACTAACCCTGGCTGTGTGGATCCACTAAACTAACGTTCTGAAGAACTAATAAGTCACCCTCATTTAGCAGGTGCTCTAGTGAGATATGTGTTACCCTCAACTGGCAGGTAAACACTTTATCAACCCTCAACTGGCAGGTTTATATCTCTAAACTATGTTGGCTACATAGTTCCAGAACTAAGGGACTGCAACTAAAGGTCATACCCTCTATTGGTGGGTGAGCCCCCATCCCTGGTTTCCTCGGTACTAAGTGCTACTCCCAACTGAATGACACTGATTACTGGGCTGAACTAAGCTTAACTAATCAAATAACAAATCATGATAACTAACGGAATGACAATACATCATGGTTTATCTGAAATTGTTCTGAATATACTTAAATAATGTAAACAGCTAAGTATCGGGTGTTCATAACCCTCCAGCATGAAAATGGAAGTATCAATAAGGACATGTAACATTTTAAAACCCATAATAAAGAATTACTGCTCAAAAGCCAACATTTAGACATTTCATAAAACACATGGGAATCATGAATTTAAGCATTAGAATGGGTAAAGCATGTTATTGAAAACATAGTTACAATACCAAAACCATGAATTAGGGATTTAACATGAGGATTTCAATGCTCAAATTATATAAGGGCTCGTTCTATCAAAAAACACTTATAACATAACTTGTAATCAAAATCAATAACAACTTCAAGGAGACATTCTTCATGAATATGTAAAAACTCATAATTTGATATCAAAAGGGGATTCTTCAACTCCATGGGTGAAAAGGGCCCATGGATGAACATCACAGATACCTTAAATCCTTGATATTGAAAGAGAAACATAATTTTGATGCTTTTCTTAAGAGTTCTTGGATTTGGGAACTTGATTTCTTGGTTTTCCTCAAGAGAAAGGAATGAAATTGAGGGATGATTAGGGTTTGTTTTTTAGAGGAAATTGGGGGAAATGGTTATATAATGCCCTAACCGACATTTTAATTCATATTTTTATGAATTGGATTGAGGGGAAAAGACTCAATTATCCCTCAGAGAATTAAATTCGCAACTGGAATATGGATTAAAGGGACACTATAACATGATGAAGGTTTCATCGCTATACCCACCACGATGCGCCACTATCACGATGAAGTTCTAGAATCAAAATCTAAATACGACCTAATCCTTGTCCAAAAAATTTAAACGAACCTATATCTAGGGGTCGGTAAGACCTATTTAAAAATCCTCAAAGGTAAGAGGCCAAAATTATGTCTAAGTCCCCAATAGTTAGTGAAATTTTTAGACCGTAAGCCTCTTATGCATGCAACTAGGACCTGAACGTAGCTAAGTATAATATGGGGTATTATAATATCTCCCCCTTGGGAACATTCGTCCTCGAATGAGACTGATTAAGTTAAGAATATAGGGAAACTGAGATCATATACTGGATATCCATAACTAAAAACATGATTACTTAACTGGGTCTGAAACATGATAAATAACTTAACAGATTCGTTAATGCATGCAATGACATAAGAATGATTATACATAGCTGGAACTGAGAATGGAAAAAAGACAATCTAAGGAGAACTGTTACCTTAAGTTGAGTATGAGTTTTTTACGAAAAGATAAGGGTACTTGGCACGCATATCTACTTCTACTTCCCAAGTGGCTCTCTCAATGGACTGATTCCGCCAAAGAACTTTAACCAAGGGAACTTCTTTGTTCCTTCATATATGAATATGAAGATCAAGGATCTCGATTGGGATTTCTTTGTGAGAAAGGCTATCTTGAACATCTGTGCTTTCTAAAGGGACTACAACAACTGGATTAGCAATACACTTCCCTTAGTTGAATCAACCAACCTAAGACCTAATCTAGCAAGTTGATGAACCTCCTGAGCTACCCTTTTCTTATCATTCTCAATATGTGCAACACTACCCATCGACAATCTACTAAGGGCGTTTACCACTACATTGGCCTTACCCGAATGATACAACACACTCATATCATAATCTTTCAATAACTCTAACCACCTTTTGTGACTAATATTTAAATCTTTCTGTGAAAACACAAATTGTAAACTTTTGTTATCCATGAACACATCAACATGAACCCCGTACAAATAGTTTCTCCAAATTTTCAAGACAAACACAATAGCTACTAACTCAAAATCATAGGTAGGGTAATTCTTTTCGTGAGGTTTAGGTTGTCTTGAGGCATGGGCTATGACCTTACCTCTCTGCATCAACACACAACCAAGACCAACTCTGGAAGCATCACAGTAAACATTAAACCCATTTGAACCATCTGGTAAATTCAAGACTGGGGCTGAGATGAGTTGAGTCTTCAACTTCTGAAAACTCTTCTCACAAGAATCTGACCATTAAAATTTGACCTTCTTTTGAGTTAATCAATACATGGGGATGCAATAGTCAAGAAACCTTAAAAAACCATCTATAAAAGCCAGTGAAACCCAAAAAACTTTTGATATTTGATAAAGAGATGGGTCTAGGCCAGTTTTTTACTACTTCAGTCTTTTCAGGGTCAACTCTAATGTCATCACTGGAAATATTATGGCCAAGGAAAGCTAATAATCTTAGTAAAAATATACACTTTCTAAATTTGGTGAATAGCTGATAGGCTCTAAGAATCTGCAATAAAATTCTGAGATGGTCTACATGATCATTTTCACTAAGAGAATAGACGAGAATATCATCAATGAAGACTATAACGAACATGTCTAAGTACTGCTTAAACACTCTGTCATCAAGTCTATGAAAGCTGTTGGGGAATTCGTTAGTCCAAAAGACATAACTAGAAATTTAAAGTGACTATACCGAGTTTTAAAAGTTGTTTTTGAAATGTCACATTCTCTGAATCAAAGCTAATGATAGCCGGATCTGAGGTCTATCTTAGTAAAATAACTGGCACCCTAAAATTGGTCGAACAAGTCATCAATCTTGGGGAATGGGTACTTATTTTTAACTGTGACTTTGTTCAACTGATGATAATTGATAAACATTCTAAGAGAATCATATTTCTTATGCACGAAAAGGACTGGAGCACCCCATGGGGAAATACTAGGATTTATAAATACCTTATCTAAGAGATCTTTCAACTGTTATTTTAACTCCCTAAGCTAAGTTAGAGCCATTTTGTAGGGAGAAATAGAGATAGGTTGGGTATCTAGAAGGAAATCTATTATGAAGTTAATTTCTCTTTCGGCAGAAACTCTAGAAAGATCTTCAGGGAATACATCTGGAAATTCCCTTACTACCGAAACTGACTCGAGACTTAGAGTATCAGAATTAGAGTCTTTGACTCGAATAAGATGGTACATACACCCGTTGGATATCATTTTTCTCACTCTAAGATATGACATAATTTGACCCCTAATCACCGAAGTACTACTCATCCATTCAATGACTGGTTCATTGGGAAACTGAAATTGTATGACACTATTTCTAAATTTAACTAAAGAATATCATGAGTGGAGCTAATCTATCCTGAGAATGACATCAAAATCAGTCATTTTTAACTCCACGCGGTCTATTGAAGTGATTTTTTTAGATAGTATGATCGGGTAATTTCTGTACACTCATCTGGATGTGATAATTTACCAACCAGAGTAGACACTGAGAAAATCTATACGAAAGTTTCAATACTGATACCAAAATTGAAAGCTATATAGAGGGTTACAAAAGAAAGTGAAGCTCCAGGATCTAACAAAGAATAAACATGATGATGAAAGACCTGTAATGTACCCGTAACCATATTAGAAGAGATTTCTTGATCATGATGGGACTTGAATTCATAAATCTATTCAAGCGCTAACCACTAGTTGCACTGGATGTGGCACCCTATTGAATTGGGCGATCAGGTGGAACTGGAGGACGATTGGATGGACCCTGCTGACCACTCTTTGAGCAATCTCTGACTTTGTGACCTGGCTTGCCACATCCAAAAACATATCACTACCATCTCTACACACCCCCTGATGATTCCTACTATATTTTTAGCAAAGAGGATTAGTACGACCACTGTTCACACTACCCTAGTACTTGGATCCCATCACTCTATACCGATTGTCATTTCGGAACATTGGCATTGGCACACTAGATGAAGATGGAGCTGGGGATGAAAACTTTTGATGGAACTAAGAATAGTGACCACCCTCTGACTTAGGCTGAGAAAAATTAAAGCTACATATTTTGGCCCTCTTATTCTCTCTTTTTTTCTCCTTAAGCTTTTGTTCCTCAATCTATTGAGCATGGACCATAAGCTTAGATATGTCTATCTCCTTAATCAATATGGTAGTTATATAGTCTTTGACCACACTACCAGATATACTAGACACAAACTTACTTATTATACACCTATTATCAGTCACCATCGAAAGAGCATACCTCGCCAACTTAGTAAACATAAGTGAATACTCCTTCACACTCATATTACCCTGCTTAAAATTAATAAACTCCAGTACCTTAGCTTCCCTCAACTCTAAAGGAAAGAACCAGTCTAAAAAGGTTGTGGAAAACTACTCTTACTCTACAGGCCCTGCATCTGCGCCCCTATCCTCCTTTCACTGCTTATACCAGGCGTGAGCTATATACTACAACTGATATGCATCTAACTCTAAACTCTCACTCAAATTAACACCCATGATATCACTCACCTTCTTAACCATATTAAGAAACTCCTACAATCTCCCTCAGACTTGGATCCCAAAAGCAAAGGGGGATTCATTCGAGTAAAATCTCAAATCTTAGCTGCAGTTATATTTACCACTAGATTAGATTGGGAACAGCCTGTTGATTATACTAAGTAGCTAGTTAATGAGCCAAGGTAGTAAAGGCAACTCTAAATTTGGCATGAGAGACGTGCTCATTCAGGAGATCTTCTAGAACAGACGAAGGTGCGGGTTGGTTCCCATTCCATCTTTCGTTATTTTTTTTAGGAAAAATTTTTTGTAATGGAATAAAGGATTGATTAGAAAGAGAGTTCAAATAGAGCTCATGATCACTCACATAATGTGAATACTGAAAGAAGGGATACTATTTTTAAAACGTCTTGTAGCCTCTTGTCCATAAGTGTGGTGTGCTTCACACCCATGCACAAGACTCTACTCAACATGGCTTTCAGACTTCCTAGGATATTGTAAAATCTTAGGCTCTAATACAAAGTTTTTTCATGACCCGAGGCTACCTCCTAGTCGCGACAACGGTGCTTACGGTCACAAGTGATTACAAGCTAACCCATGGGCTGGTACTTGTTGTGAGCATTTAATGATGTACTGATAATGAAAATATGCATAAAAAACTGAATAAAGCCATCATGATCAAAGTCTGAAAATATAATTTAAATCATATAGTCTGAACATCTAATGACATACTGAAAAGAATTATCAAAAAACTGATAAATCGACTAATTGTCTAAATGACTAAAAATATCTGAAAGCCTCTAACTGACTGAAGAGTTGATGGGATAGGACCCAACTAACTCCAAACTGAACTAACTAAAATAAAATATGGAAATACTAAAATAACATAACATATCCTCGACATATGAGGACTCACCACAACTGCTACTCTGATAAGATGAACTGTCTAAGTATGGTAAGAAAATTATACATTTGAACCTACAATATAAGACATCATAGCATAAAGAAAAGTATGCAGTCAGTAATTTAAATATACTGATATAGGAGATGAGGTTACGCTGAAATACATAGGTTCATATGCATGAAATAATGATTGATTGAATAGCATAGATAAATGATGCATAAATGTGTGAAAGCTGTAAAATCTAATAATTCATGACCAAGCATATAACATGATACTGAAATAGTCTGTAAACCAAAATATAAAAATCTTATAACTGAATAACTGATGAACTGTATGCTATGGTCAAGTAAACCTAAATTGAATACTGTACTTAATACTGAACTGAGACTGTGGGAGGTATCATCTAACCAACATGCCCCAATATAAGCTAATCGGGGTCCAACCTATAACCTAAGTTTAAGGGGTGTCCGTATCGTGCCACGAGTACTAATATTGACTGTGTGGATCCACTAAGTTAATGTCCTGAAGAAATAATGAGTAACCCTCATCTGGAATGTGCTTTAATGAGATATGTGTTACCCTCAACTGGCAGATAAATATTTTATCAACCCTCAACTGGCAGGTTGATATCTCTAACCTACGCTGGCTATGTAGTTTTGGGACTAAGGGACTGCTACTAAAGGTCACACCCTCTACTAGTAGGTGAGCCACCATTCCTGGGTTCGCTCGGCGCTAAATCCTACTCCCTACTGAATGACATTAATTATTAGGTCAAACTAAGCTTAAGTGAGAAATCAACTGATCATGATAACTGAATGAATGAAAATGCATCATGGTTTATCTGATACTGTTCTGAATATACTGAAATTATGTAAATAGCTAAGTATCAGGCGTTCATAACCCTTTATCATGAAAATTGAAGTATCAATAAGGACATGTAAATCTTTAAAACCCATAATAAAGGATCATTGCTCAAAACTCAATATTTAGAAATTTTATCAAACACATTGGATCATAAATTTAATCATGGGAATGGGTAAAGCATGTAATTGAAAACATAGTTACAATACTGAAACCATGAATTAGGGATTTAACATGAGGATTTCAATGCTCAAATCATATAAAGGCCCATTCCATCGAAAAACACTTGTAACATAACTTGTAATCAAAATCAATAACAACTTCATGGAGACAATTCATCATGAATATGTAAAAACTCATAATCTGATATCAAAGGGAGATTCTTGGACTCCGTGGGTGAAAAGGGCCCATGGATGAACATCACACATACCTTAAATCCTTAAGCTTGAAAGAGAAACACAATCTTGATGGTTTTATAGAAAGTTCTTGGATTTGGGAACTTGATTTATTGGTTTTCTTAAAGAGAAAGAAATGAAATTGATGAACTTAGGAGATGCTTAGGGTTTGTTTTTTAGAGAAAATTTTAGGGAAAATGGGCATATAATGCCCTAACCGACGTTTTAATTTGTATTTTTACAAATTAGATTAGGGGGAAAAGACTTAATTGCCTCTTAGAGAATTAAATTCGCAATTGGAATACGAAATAAAGGGACACCATGACACGATAAAGGTCTCATCACTATACCCACAGTGACGCGCCACTATTGCGGTGAAATTCTAAATCAAAATCCAAACACGACCCAATCCTCATCCAAAAAATCTAAAACTTCCCTGAGACATGATCTTTACACCCCTAAACATGAATTAACTTAAAAACCTACATCTCGGGGTTGGTAAGACCCATTTAAAAGTCCTTGATATTAAGAGGACAAAAATATGACTAAGTTCGCAACACTTAGTGTTGTTTTCAGACTATAATCCTCTTATGCGTGCAACTAGGAGTTGAACTAAACTAAGTATAATATGAGGTATTACAATATCTCCCCCTTGGGAACATTCTTCCTCGAATATGACTGATTAAGTTGAGAAAACTAGGGATTATATAATAGATATACATAACTAAAAACATGATTACATGACTGAGTTTGAAACATAATACATGATCAAACTAATTTGTGAATGCATGCAATGACATGAGAATGATTTTATATAGCTGGAACTGAGAATGGAAAAGAGAAAATCTAAGGAGAACAATTTTCTTAAGCTGAGTTTGGGTTTATGGAGAAAAGATGAGGGTACTTGGTAGGCAATTTGCTTTTGCTTCCCAAGTTGCTCCCTCAGTGGACTGATTCTTCCAAAGAACTTTAACCAAGGGAAATTTATTATTCCTTATTCTATGAATCTGACAATCAAGGATCTCAACTAGGATTTCTTTGTGAGAAAGGCTATCCAGAACATCTATGCTTTCTAAAGGGACTACAACAACTGGATCACCAATACACTTCCCTCAGCTGAATTAACCAACCTAACACCCAATCTAGCAAGCTAATGAACCTCTTGAGCTAAACATTTCTTATCATTCTCAACATGAGCAACAATACCCATTGATAATCTACTAAGGGCGTCAGCCACTATATTGGCCTTGCTCTGATGATACAACACACTAATGTCATAATCTTTTGATAACTCTAACCACCATCTCTGTTGAATATTTAAATATTTTTGCAAAAACACAAACTACAAACTTTTGTGATCCGTGAACACATCAATATGAACCCCATACAAATAGTGCCTCCAAATTTTCAAGGTAAAAACAACAACTGCTAACTCAAGATCATGGGTAGGGTAATTTTTTTCATGGGATTTAAGTTGTCTAGAGGCATAGGCTATGATCTTACCTCTCTGAATCAACATAAAACCAAGGCCAACTCTGGAAGTATCACAGTAAACAACAATCCCATCTGAACTATATGGCAAAGTCAAGACTAGGGTTGAGATAAGTCGAGTCTTTAACTCCTGAAAACTCTTATTGCAAGAATCTGACCACTAAAATTTGACTTTCTTCTAAGTCAATAGAGACATAGAGGACTCAATAGTATATAAACCTTTAACAAACCTTCTGTAATAGCCAGCTAAACCCAAGAAACTCCTTATATCTAATAGAGAGATGGGTCTGGGTGAGTTTCTTACTACTTTAGTCTTTTGAGGGTCAACTCTAATGCCATTACCAAAAATAATATGGCCAAGGAAAGCTACTGATCTTAGACAAATTTCATACTTAATGAGTTTGGCGAATAGCTAATGGGCTCTAAGAATCTGCAATACAATTCTGAGATGGTCTACATGATCATTTCTACTATGGGAATAGACGAGAATATCATCAATGAAGACTATAATAAACATGTCCAAGTATTGCTTGAACACTCTATTTATCATATCCATGAAAGTTGTTGGGGCATTCATTAATCTAAAAGACATAACTAGAAATACGAAGTGACCAAACTGAGTTCTAAAAGTTGTTTTCAAAATGTCACATTCTTTAACTCTGAGCTGATGATAGTCAGATCTTAGGTCTATCTGAGAGAAATAATTGGCACCCTAAAATTGGTCAAACAAGTCATTAATCCTGGGGAGTGGGCATATATTTTTTACTATAAATTTGATCAACTGATGGTAATCGATGCACATGCTGATAGAACAATCTTTCTTACGCATGAAAAAGACTGGAGCGCCCCATGGGAAAATGCTAAGCCTGATAAATCCTTTATCTAAGAGATCTTTCAACTATTCTTTCAACTCTCTAAGATTAGCTAGAGCCATTCTATAGGGCATAATAGAGATAGGCTAGGTATCTAAAATGAGATTTATTCCAAAGTTAATTTCCTTTTTGGAAGGAACTCCAAGAAGATCTTCAGAGAACACATATGGAAATTCCCTTATTACTGAAACTGACTCAAGACTTGGAGTCTCAGAATTAGAGTAATTAAGTCAAACAAGATGGAACCCTTGGATATCACTTTTCTTACTCTAAGATGTGACACAATCTGACCCCTAAGAGCTAAAGTACTACCCCTTCATTCAATGATTGGTTTATTGGGAAACTAAAACTGGACGACTCTATTTCTAAAGTAAACTGAAGCATAGCATAAGTGAAGTCAATCCATGCCAAGAATGACATCAAAATCCATCATCTTTAACTCCACAAGGTCTATTGAAGTGATTTTATGAGATATTGGGAACAGGCAATTTTTGTACACCTGTCTAGTTGTGATAGATTTACCCTAGGAGAAAGGCTCTACTAGAGTTTTGGGACTAACACCGAAATCCATAGCTATATAGGAGGTTACAAAAGAAAGTAAAGCTCTGATATCTAACAAAGCATAAACATAAAGATGAAAGACCTATGACATACCCGTAACCATATCAGGAAAGCTTTCCTGATCATGATGGGACTAGAGTTCATACAGTCTATTCTGGCGCTGACCATTGGTTAGGATGGATGTGGAACTCTACTGAGTTGGGCGATCGGGTGGAATTGGAGAATGATTAGACTGACCTTGTTGGCCACCCTTTGGGAAATCTTTGACTCGGTAGCATAGTTTGCCACATCAAAAACACACATCACAGCCGGCTCTACACACATCCTGATAATTCCTACCATATTTCTGGAAAAGAGGATTAGTATGATCATTATTCATGCTACCCTAATACTTGGAGCCTAGTGCTCTATCCCGATTGTTATTCCAAAACTTTGGCACTAGCTGAAGATGGAAATGAGGCTGAAAACTTCTGATGGAACTGAGAACAGTTACTACCCTCTGACCTTTGTTGAGAAAAATTAAAGCTACCTGTTTTGGCCCTCTTATTCTCTCTCTCTTTTTCCTTAAGATTTTGTTCCTCAATCTATTGAAAAAAGACCATAAGCCTAGATATGTCTATCTCCTTAATCAATATGGTAGTTCTACACTCCTTGACCACTCTATCAGATATACCAGATATAAACTTACTCATTCTAGACCTATTATCATCCACCACTAAAGGATCATACTGTAACACCCTGCCTCATCCATGCGTTAGCTCGTGGTATGATGCTCTTAGAGTTAAATGACTAGAATAATGTCAAAGAGACTTAGTCTTATTTTTGACTTCCAAAGTGAGTAAAGCTTAAATCATATATAATTACCATAATTTCAACTTTGTATCATGTGGAAAATTGAATGAGCTTTTTGTCGATATAAGATTTACCCAAATCTGATATTCGGGCAAGAAGTTATGGCTAATTTAATTTAAGTGAGCCACCACGATTGTGGTGCATCGTGGTGGCCCATAAAACTGGGCTCCCAGTAATATTTTATTTCGTCTCACTAAGGGCATATTAGATATTTTTCCACCCCTTTTATCAGTTTAAAAATGGGATTATACTCCCAAGTACCCATATTATTCATATTTTCTTCAGAAATTCACAAGAACACTCTCTAGGGTTTCAAACAAGAATCCCAAATAACTCAAGATTCAACCGTGGATTTTAGAAGATAATTAGAGAGTTGGAATCCCCACATCTTAGGCTTCACAAATCATCTATTATTTTCTGAGATTGAGGTACGCGGGATTTTACTAAAATCTCATGGGCGTAGAAATTATATTTTTAAGAAAAGGGTTTTGGATTTATGAATATATTCATATTTTAGAAGCGCTGATGATATTGTTTTGGCCTTTAGGCCTTCCCCTAACTTAATTTGAAATTTTATATATATGTAAGCATGTATTTTAAGGTTGATGATTGAATTGAGAGCATGATTCATGAAAAAATTCCTCTCTTATGATGATTTTCATTTACTTATGATATACTATGAAATTGTTTGAATGCATCTTGAAAAGCATGTTATGAAATGTCTTGAGTAATGTTATGTTTGGATTATGATTTTGATTCCAAAAGAGAGAGGGTTGTTTATGTTGATAAATGTTGAACATAATCATATAATGAAAAGAGTTGCAGGGCTTGTTAAAGATTACATGACCACCACTGGTTTATTGAAAGGATGAGAACTTTTGTATAGCTTTATGTTTTCGGAACATGAAATCTCTTATGTGAATTACATGTTTGGGTGGTCTGAACTATGTTTTAATGAAAAGATCATGCTTATTTCATTACGGCTCAAAAAACATGACTTGCAAAGATTTGGTATGATGATACCAAAATAGACAATGCCATAACAGACCAAAACAAACATAGAAATCAGATTTTCATGACTTAAGATTTTAGAATGATACATGTTTAAAAATGGATAAAATTGGGCATAAAGAGATGTTAGGTGGTCCCCTGAATAAGGCACGATTTCAAACAACTCATTGCCCAAAACCATGATTTGCCAATCCGGGTATATTATATTATGTTGTCTTAGTGCCCTGTGGCGTATTAGACTTAAGCACTCCAACCCTTATGGCACACTTGGGTTGGGGGCTTCCCCACTGAGTCAATGGCAGACTCCATGTAGCCCGTGAGGTTTCAGACTTATAGGGGTGTACCACCTAACTCAGAAGTGATACGAAGATCAGAAATCACACTGATAGAAAGGATTTTATGATTATCAAAATGCCCATGTGTTTTGGAATTTATATCCTATATAATGTTTTATAATTAGCTATCAACTATTTTAGTTACATAAAAACCTTTATTTTGGAATGCTCTGCGTACTAGTACATCTGTATTGACCCCCTACCTTCCAGGTCCTGAGGAACAGTCTAGGGGTCCTGATAAGTAGTAGATTTCTTCAGACAGCAGTGCAGAGTCCAGTCGGTGAGACTTTTATATTTCAGAAGGCCTAATTATCTTCAGACATTTATCATTAGTTATGGTTTTGATCTACTGGGGGCCTTGTCCCAGAATTTTCAGACCGTGGTTGTTAGTCATATAGTAGAGATTTCGTAGATGACTTTTAGATGTCATTAGATGGTTTTGGATTTCATTTGCCCTTATTGAATTTATATCAGACTTATGACCATGATTCCGTTTAGTTATACTTTCTGCATTTCCTTATTGTGTATGAATGGTGCATATGATTACAAGTTAGAAGGGCTCTCAGGCCTTGATGGTTTGGAATATCCGTCACAGCCAGAGCCCCAGTTTGGGTTGTGACAAACTTGGTATCAAAGCACGGTTTATGGTCTCAGGGTGTCTATGAAATAACGCCGGGTAGAGTCTTATTTATGGGTGTGTAGTGTGCTACACTTATAAGCAGGAGGCTACTAGGCGTTTAGGAAAGTGTTTCCCTTTTTGTGATTTAGTTCGTGCGTTAGAGTCTAAATTAGAATTGTCCTCTAATAAGTGATCTATTGTATTTCAGAAAACAGTCATGCCTCTTCGTTGCTCCAACAATCAGAATACTTAAGATGATGAAGTCTACCTTACCCATAGGATGCGGACACTTAATAGAGCGCATACCCCAAAACCTGTTCTTACTCCAGGAGTACCTCCAGTCCTCCTCGAGCTCCAAGAACAAATGTTAATCATCCCCAGTCTTCTTAGAGGGACATATCGAATTCAAAATTCAGATAGTTCATTCACATACTTGCTCAGTTGGTAGCCACACAGACTCAACGGTCGAAAGATGTTGGGTCTACATCAGTCACATCTGAGGCTACTAAGGGGGGTCAGTTCATGAGAATAAACCCGCCCAAGTTTTTGGGCACTAAAGTAAAGGAGGATCCACAGGAGTTTATGGATGAGATGGAAAAGATCTTCAAGGTGATACATGTAGATGAGTAGAAGGGGTGGAATTGGCAGCTTACCAGCTTAAAAAAGTTGCGAACTAGTGGTATAATGAGTGGGAGGATTCTAATGGTGAGAGATCTGAGCCCATGATATGGGGCGAGTTTGTGGAAGCCTTTCTTGATCAGTTCTTTCCTTTTGACTTGAGAGAGGCCAAAACTGAAGAGTTTATGAACCTTAAACAAGGAAAAATGAGTGTCAAGGAGTACACTCTGAAGTTTAACCAACTAGCTTATTATGCTCTGGAGATGGCTGGTAATATGAGAGCCTGAATGAGAAAATTTGTATCCGGCCTTTCAGATAACTTGGTGCTTAAATGTAAGAGGGCTATACTGAATAGGGAAATAGACTTCTCTAGGCTGTCAGTGCATATGTAGTAGGTAGAGGAGCAGAAAAAGAGAATCATTGAGTCTAAAGAGAAGGACAGACTGGCAAAGAGAGATAGAATAGTGGATCAGAACCACAGTCAGGCACAGAGCGGTAATTGGGGGAATAAATGGCAAAAGAAGAAGTTTTGTAGTAATGCGTAGTCTGCAGCTAGCGCCCCAGCGCCCAGACCCCCAGTTGATAGGTGATCACAGATTTTTCAGACTAGTCATAGACCCAGATCTCAGGATACTCAGCCACAGGGCAGTGTAACTCAGTAGTATCATCCTTTTCTATGGTATGAAACTTGTGGAAAGCAACACCTAGAGAGGTGTCAGTTGGGCACGCTGGTGCGTTATTCATGTGGTTAGTCGGGTCACTTTTAGATAGATTGTCCCTCCGCTAAAAGGAATGTTGGTAAAGCTAAGTCACAGGCAAATTCTTCAGCATCACCACCACCCTAAAAGGGCGCCACCTCAGTTGTTGGGAATGGTCACAATCGGATATATGCTTTGTCCAACCGCCAAGAGGTGGAAGCCTCACCAGACGTAGTCACTGGTATATTACAAATTTTTTCCCTTGATGTTTATGTATTACTTGATCCCGAGTCTACCATATCCTATGTGACCCCTTATGTGGATGCCAGTTTTGGGTTTAAGCCCGATGAAATTTCAAAACCTTTCTTTGTTTCCACTCTAGTGGGTGATTCTGTTACGGCTAGGAGAGTGTATATAAATTGTATAGTGATTGTTTGTGGTTGGGATACCGTGGCAGACCTCATAGACTTAGATATAATTGATTTTGATGTTATCCTAGGGATGAACTGGCTTCATTCGTGCTATACCACATTAATTTGTAGAACCCGAAGAGTCACCTTTTCTTTTCCAAATAAACCAGTAATAGAATGCGAGGGGCATTCCTTAGCGCCTAGAGGGAACTTTATATCTTATCTCAGAGCCCGTAAACTTATCTCCAAAGGTTGTTTGTATCATCTTATTCGGGTTAAAGATTCTAATGCCAAAAGTCTTGCTCTCCAAGCAATCCCTGTGGTAAATGAGTTTCTAGAAGTCTTTCCAGACAATTTCCCAGGAATATCGCCTAATAGGGAGATAGATTTTGGTATTGATTTGTTGTCAAACACCCATCCCATCTCTATTCCACCATATAGAATGGCTTCAGCAGAGTTGAAAAAGTTGAAGATCAGCTAGCAGATCTTTTGGATAAAAGTTCTTTCCATACTAGTGTTTCTCCTTGGGGTGCGCCTGTACTTTTTGTGCAAAAGAAAGATAGTTTCCTGCTTATGTGCATAGATTACCTCCAGCTAAATAATGTCACTGTTAAAAATAAATATCCTCTTCCTAGGATTGATGATCTATTTGACCAACTTCAGGGTGCTAAATGTTTTTCAAAGATAGACCTTCGTTCGGGATACTAACAGTTGAAAGATAGAGAGTCAGACATTCCTAAAACAGACTTCTGAACCAGATACAATCATTATGAATTCCTAGTCATGTACTTTGGGTTGACTAATACCCCTACAGCCTTCATGGATCTTATGAACAGGGTGTTCCATCAATTTCTAGATCTGTTTGTTATAGTTTTCATTGCTGATATTCTGATTTATTCTAAGAGTGAGGAGGACTATTCCAATCACCTCTGAATCATCCTTCAGACTCTTAAAGATCATAATTTGTATGAAAAATTTTCCAAATGTGAATTCTGGCTAAGTGTTATTGCTTTCTTGGGGCATATTGTGACTAGTGATGGGATTAAGGTTGATCCCCAAGAGATTGAGGCGGTGATAAAATGGCCCAGTCCCACGACTCCAACCGATATTCAGAGCTTCTTGGGTTTGGCAGGGTATTGCAGAAGATTTGTAGAAAGTTTTTCTTCCATACCTGCACCACTTACTAAGTTGACCCATAAAAAGGTAAAGTTTGCGTGGTCTGACTCCTGTGAGAGTAGTTTTGAGAAGTTGAAAGACAAATTGACTACAGCACCTATTTTGACTCTTCCAAAAGACACAGAGGGTTATGTTGTGTACTGTGATGCATCCTGTGTGGGACTTAAGTGTGTACTTATGCAGCACGGTGAGGTGGTGGCTTATGCATCAAGGCATTTAAAGGTGTATGAGCGAAATTACCCCACCCATGACTTGGAGTTAGCGGTTATCGTTTTTGCGCTTAAAATCTAGCAACATTATCTTTATGGGGTACATGTTGATATTTTCATTGACCATAAGAGTTTACAGTATATTTTCTCGCAAAAATAATTGAACCTCAGGGAACGGCACTGGATGGAATTGCTAAAGGATTATGACATGAGCCTGCATGTAAATGTGGTAGCTGGTTCCCTTAATAGGTTGTCTATGGGCAGTCTTTCTCATGTTGAAGAAGGGAAAAGAGAGATGGTAAAGGATATTCACCAACTTGTAAATCTTAGAGTGCACCTATTAGATTCTGAATATGGAGGGGTAGTTATTCATGAGATAGCTAAATCATCACTTTGTGCGGAAGTTAAAGAGAAGTAGATTGAGGATCCCATCTTGAGGCAGATCAAGAAAGATGTGGGTCAATAAAAGGTGATGTCCTTTGAAATTGGTGGTGATGGTATTCTGAGATATCAGGGTAAATTGTGTGTGCCAGAATAGATGGACTGCAGAAGAGAATCCTTGATGAAGCTCACACTTTGAGGTATGTTGTTCACCCAGGATCTACCAAGATGTATCATGATTTGAAAACCATTTATTGGTGGAATAACATGAAGCACGATGTGGCTAACTATGTTGCCAAGTGTTTGAACTGTCAACAAGTTAAGGTAGAGCATATAAGTCCTGGTGGTACTTCCCAAGAGATTGCTTTGCCTTTATGGAAATGGGAAATGATCAATATAGATTTCATAATAGGACTTTCGAGGTCCCAAAATCGGTATGATTCTATTTCGGTAATTATAGACTGGCTGACCAAGTCAGCTCATTTTTTGCCTGTGAGGATCAACTATTCGGGAGATGATTATGCTAAGCTTTACATTAAGGAAATAATCCACTTGCATGGAGCACCTGTATCCATCATATCTGATCGAGGTATGCAGTTTTCTTCACAGTTTTGGAGATCTTTTCAGAGGGGTTTAGGTACCCAAGTGCATCTGAGTAATGCATTCCACCCTCAGACTGATGGGTAAGCTGAGCGCACTATTCAGACCCTTGAGGATATATTGAGGGCCTACGTGATTGACTTTAAAGGTAGTTGGGAAGATCACTTGTCATTGATAGAGTTCACATAAAATAACAGTTAGCATGCCAGTATTAAGATAGCTTCTTTTAAGGTACTATATGGGAGAAGATGTAGGTCACCAATAAGGTGGTATAAAGTGGGTGAGACGTAGTTATTTTGGCATGATCTTGTTCATCAGGAAATGGAGGACGTGAAAATTAATAGAGAACGACTTAAGATAGCCCAGAGTAGATAGAAATCCTATATTGATGTTAGGAGAAGAGACTTAGAGTTTGAGGTTGGTAATTAGGTGTTTCTCAAAGTCCCCCCTATGAAGGGATCTATGCGATTCGGGAAGAAAGGTAAGATAAGTCCTAGCTATATACGGCCATACCAAATTTTGAAAAGGATAGGTGGGGTTACGTATGAGTTAGAGTTGCCAGCAAGTTTGAGTTCTGTTCATATGGTATTTCATATATCCATGCTGAAGAAATGTATTGGAGACCATTCCTTAGTGTTGCCTATAGAGGAGATCAAGGTGATAGACTCATTAGTATATGAAGAGGAACCTATTGCTATCTTAGATCGCCAAGTTCGAAAGTTGAGGATCAAAGAGATAGTGCCAGTTAAGCTATTGTGGAGGAAACAAAAAGTTCAAGAAGCAACTTGGGAATCATAAGATGACATGAGGGCAAGATACCCAAACCTGTTTGCTCTGGTGACTGATGAAATGGAAGGTACGATCCTTGCTTTATTCCTTTATGATCTTAGCATACCTTAAATCATGCTTGTCTGTGTTCTGCATCATCATTTAGGGACAAATAATTCCAAGGGAGGGATAATGTAATACCCCGCCTCTTTCATGCATTAGCTCGTGGTAAGATGCTCTTAGAGTTAAATGACTAGAATGGTGTCAAAGAGACTTAGTCTCACTTTTTAATTCCAAAGTGAGTAAAGTTTAAACCATATATAATCACCCTGATTTAGAATTTTTATCATGTGAGAAATTGAATGAGTTTTTCGTCGATATAAGATTCTCCCAAATCCAATATCCGGGCAAGAAGTTATGGATAATTTAAGTCCTAGTCGTAAAACATCATTATTTTGGTGCTTGGTGCATCGCAGAGGGGGTCTATTTAGCAATTATCAAATTCTAGTGGCCTAGTAAGATTATGGCGCATTGCGCTAAAGTTTTAGGTCCCAAGCAGTGGGACAACGCAATGGCTCCACATCGCAGAGACCTTAAGAATCCCATTCGTCAATTTCTAGTGAGCCACCATGATTGTGGCGCGTTGTGATGGCCCATTTAATCGGGCTCTCAGTTATATTTTATTCCATCTCATTAAGGGCATAATAGGTATTTTCTACCACCTTATCAGCTTAAACACAGGATTATACTCCCAAGTGCCCACATTATTCATATTTTCTTCAGAAATTCACAAGAACACTCTCTAGGGTTTCAAATAAGAATCCCAAATAACTCAAGATTCAATTGTGGATTTTAGAAGATAATTAGAGAGTTGGAATTCCCACGCTGTAGGCTTCACGAATCATCTATTATTTTTTGAGATTAAGGTACGCTAGGTTTTTCTAAAATCTTATGGGCATATAAATCATGTTTTTAAGAAAAGGGCTTTGGATTTATGAATATATTCATGTTTTAGAAGTGTTGATGATATTTTTTTGGCCTTTAGGCCTTCCCCCGAATTGATTTGAAATTTTATGTATATGTAAGCATGTGTTTTAAGGTTGATGATTAAATTGAGAGCATGATTCATGAAAAAATCCCTCTCTTGTGATGATTTTCATTTACTTATCATATACTATGAAATCGATTGAATGCATCTTGAAAAGCATGTTATGAAATGTCTTGAATAATGTTATATTTGGATTATGATTTTGATTCCAAAATAAATAGGGTTGTTTATGTTGGAAAATGTTGAACATAATCATATAATGAAAAGAGTTGCATGGTTTGTTAAAGATTACATGACCACCACTTGTTTATTGGAAGGATGAGAACTTTTGCATAGCTTTGACTTACGTTTTCGGAACATGAAATCTCTTATGTGAATTGCATGTTTAGGTGGTCTGAACTATATTTTAATGAAAATATCATGCTTATTGCATTATGGCTCAGAAAACATGACTTGCAAAGTCTTGGTATGACGATACTAAAATAGACAGTGCCATAACTGAACCAGACAAACATAGAAACCAGATTTTCATAACTTAAGATTTCAGAATGATACATGTTTAGAAATGTATAAAATTGGTCATAAAGAGATGTTAGGTGGTCCCCCAAAGAAGGTACGATATCAGACAACTCATTGTTCAAAATCATAATTTGTCGATCCGGGTATATTATATTATACTGTATTAGTGCCTTGTGGCATATTAGACTCAAACACTCCAACCCTTGCGGCACACTTGGGTTGGGGGCTTCCCCGCTGAGTCAATGACAGACTCCATATAGCCCGTGGGGTTTTAGACTTGTAGGGGTGTACCACCTAACTCAGAAGTAATACGAAGATCAGAAATTGCACTGACATAAAGGTTTTTATGATTATCAAAATGCCCATGTGTTTTGGATTGCTCTGCGTACCAGTACATTTGTATTAACCCCCTACCTTCCAGGTCCTGAGGCACAGTCTAGGGGTCCTGATAAGTAGTAGATTTCTTCAGACAGCAGTGCAGAGTCCAGTTAGTGAGCCTTCTATATTTCAAAAGAACTAATTATCTTCAGACATTTATCATTAGTTATGGTTTTGGTCTACTGGGGGCCTTGCCCTTGAATTTTCAAACTGTGGTTGTTAGTCATGTAGTAGAGATTTCGCAAACGGTTTTTAGATGTCATTAGATGGTTCTGGATTTCATTTGCCCTAGTTGAATTTATATCAGACTTACAACCATGATTACGTTTTGTTATACTTTCAGTATTTCCTTATTATGTATGAATGGTGAATATGATTACAAGTTAGGAAGGCTCTAGGGCCTTGATGGTTCGGGATATCCGTCACGGCCAGGGCCTCAGTTTGGGTCGTGACACATACCTCACCAATTGAGTAAACATAAGTGAATACTCCTTCACCCTCATATTACCCTGCTTCAAATTAATAAACTCCAGTACCTTAGCTTCCCTCAACTCTAAAGGAAAGAACCTGTCTAAAAAGGTCGTAGCAAACTCCTCCCACTCTATAGGCCATGCATCTGCACCCCTATCATTATTCCACTACTTATACCAAGTTTGAGCTATATCCTGAAACTGATATACAACCAACTCTGAACTCTCATTCAAAGTAACAACCATGATATCAGTCACCTTCTAAACCATATCAAGAAAATCCGGTGGATCCTTCTCAGACTTGGATACCAAAAATAATGGGGGATTCATTCAAGTGAAATCTCGAATCCTAGTTGTAGCAGTATTTGCCACTGGATTAGATGGGGAAACAGTCTACTGATTATTCTAAGCAGCTACTGAATGAGCTAAGGTAGTAAAGTCAGCTCTGAATTCAGCATGAAAGACGTCCTCCTTCAGGGGATTTTCCTGAACAGGCGGAGGTGTGGGCTGGTTCCATTCCTTCTTCTGGTATTCTTTCTAGGAGGAATTTTATGTAATAGAATAAAGGATGGATTATAAATAGAGTTTAAATATAGCTCATGTTCACTCACACGACGTGAATACTGAAAAAAAGAAAATTTTTCCTAAAGCGTCTTGTAGCCTCTTGTCCATAGGTGTGGCACACTTCACACCCATACACAAGAGTCTACTCAACATGGCTTTCAAACTTCCGAGGACACTATAAAATCTTAGGCTCTGATACCAAGTTTTATCATGATCCGAGGCTACCCCCTAGTTATGACAACGGTGCTTACAGTCATAAGTGATCACAAGCTAACTCATGGCTTGGTACCTGCTGAGAGCACTGAATAATATACTGATAATAAACATGTACAGAAACAACTGAATTAATCTATAATGTATAAAAATTCTCGAAGTTAAGAGGCCAAAAATATGACTAAGTCCCAACACTTACTGAAATTCTCAGATTATAAGCCTTTTATGCATGCAACTAGGAGCTGAACTAAGCTAAGTATAATACGGGGTATTACATAGATATACCCTCCATCATACTTTAGGTACAAATATACCTTTACAGTTAATGAAAAGGTACATATATACCTTTCTCACTAACGGCAGGACGCGTGTCACAATCTTATTCATTTGCCCTTTTTTATTTTAATTTATCCCTATCCTACCCAAAAATAACTCTAATTTAACCCACAAATCGATCTAAATATATGACGAAGGGTATATCTGTTCCATTTATCAAAGTTTAGGTGTATATTTGTACCTAAAGTATGACGAAGGGTATATTTGTATCATTTATCAAAGTTCAAGAGTATATATGTACCTTTTCATTAACGGCAAGGGTATATTTATACCTAAAGTATGATGGATGATATCTTTGTATCATTTATCAAAGTTCAGGGTAATATTCATACCTAGAATAAAAAAAATGGATAAAAAGATATTCTAAGTATCTGTTTCTCTCTCCAAAATTATTGAAATTAATCTTTTGATTCTCTCTCCTCTTTTTACTCCTCTCCATTTCTCATCTTTTTATTCCTTCTCTCTTTTTATTCTTCTTCATATCTCATATTTTTATTCCTTCTCTCTTTTTATTCTTCTCTATCTCTCATATTTTTATAGAGTAAGATGAGTTGAGAGTGCCTATCAAGTCTTTTAATTAAATAAAGGTACTACATGGGTCCCATATTATTACATTAAAAAGGTAAAATCATTCAAACAACTGGAGACAGTTGTTCAACAACTACATTAGTTGTCTCAAAAATTATCAAAGTTGCCCGACAACTGCATTAGTTGTCCCAATAATTATCAAAGTTGGCCAATAACTTGGCACAGTTATCAAACAACTCTGATAGTTGGTGGCACAACTTCTATAGTTGTTGGGAAAACTTTTATAGTTATTGGAGAGAAAATGTTAAAAAAAAAAGCTGAAAAAAAATTCATCACTTTTACCTAATTTTTAAAACTTGAAGAACCCCCACTTAGTTGACAAACTTGTTTATCACTTTTAATTTTAAATTCACTTTTTACTCCTCTCTTTTTTATCTTTTTGGTTTCTCATCTTTTTATGAATATAAATTCAAGTGAACTCTTCATTAAATTTTTTTTTATTTTGTGACTTGTAATTTTTGTGTTTTTTGATGGATGGAATTAGTATACAAATATCTAAAAATTTGATCCAATTCAAGTGTTGAATCAAGATTGAATGGATTGAGTATCAAATATATTGAATACAAATTGATTCCCTTTTTAAAAACCAAATTATAGACATTGTTGGGATGGTGTATAAGATGTGATATATTTATTTTGTTTAGATGTGTTTCTATATTATAGGGGTTTGAAATTTGTATAAAAATTGGTATATCTTAACTTTCATATTTTTCTACCTTACATCATTGATTAAACTAAATCATGAATAACAAATTTGATATCATTTTCATAAACCAAAAATCATTAATAAAAGCACACCATTTGTATAACATCTTATATATCAATTATGTACATTAAAAATTCAAAAATAAAAATTATTTGGTGATGATATTGTTGAACAAACTAATTTAATTTTGATTGGTTAAAATAACACAATAATACCATACTGTGCACAAATTTTATAGAGTAAAAGTAAATTATTACCATAAAAATTGGTAATTAATAAAAGAAAACTCTTGATTTTAATAAAATTTTGAAAGAAAAAAACATAAAAAGGATATTTGTGAGAGAAAATTAGGTTTGATATAAGAAAGAGTATAGTTAGATAAACAATAAAATGAGTAAAAAAAAGTGGAGAAATTTGAGGGATTTGATGTCTCCCATTAATTTCAAATTGATTGTGTGGAACTACTCTTTTAACATGATTTAAGATTTTTTTACTTTTACTTTTTTGTTAGGCTTTGATTAAAGTCTAATACTATTCAATGTAAACTAATAAATATTGTTATGACTTGCAATGATCAATATAATAGTGTATAAATACATATTTTCTCCTATCTTTTATCATTACAAATATTTTTAAAAATTAAAAATGGATTTGATCCATCAGATTCTTATAAAATGAAACTAGATTCTATACAAGTGCCAAAATATACCAAAAAAATACAACAAAATAAAATACAAAACAGACTAACAATTAGCGCAAAATCAAGACCAATCTTTAGACAGTCAAAAATAAACGAAATAAGCTGTAATGAAAGAACATATTAGAAAAGTTATAGAGATACTTGTGTCTTCTCCATAGCTCTTCGGGCTTGTAAAGGTTGTGATAATTGTGTTTCTGAGTAGAGTTGCTCAATTAAAGGTGTAAGATATAAACCTAAATATCCGAGAGTTTAGGTGAATCATATTTATGTACATCAGCGAATAAGATCTGGTGAGTTCACTCTTTAAATTAAATATCTTGTATATGAATTTGAACTCATCATCTACTAATCTTTAAGTGACGGAGGCTGCTACCTTGAATATGAGTATATTTAAGCTGAGGAAGTATTGGAGGCTATGATGAAGGTAATTTTTCACTTTCTCTCTATTAATTGAGTTGTAATCTCTTAAGATTGGGGTCTTCCTGAATTTTGGTTTACTCATGATTGCTCTATTCAAGAGGTCATCCTCGAAAAAATATCTATCAGATGAGGTAAAAAAACAAAATATACCTACTAAAACTAGAAACATCTCACCTAGTACCTTGTCCCAATGGATTGAACCTCACTGAGATTGATACAACCATATGAAATTAGGAAAATAAGTGAGATGCTGGTCTAGGCAAGTTCTGATTATTGATCTTGTTAAGAAAAAGATTAGAGAAAATAAAGGTAAGGAGATATAGTTACTGAATAACTATATCGTTAAAAACTAGGCATATAGGTGGAGGAAGATTAAACATAGTGTTTCTATATTGAAATTAGAGTCCTGATTTCTAAGGTGGAGCTCATCTTACACCAATAAAAAGAGGTTGTAAAAAGAAATACATGAGACTTGATATAGGGATATAGAAAATAGAGCTTGTTTGCTTATTACTAAAAATATTTTAATTCCATTTTTAAGAAAACAGTCAGTTGGTATTATGAATCTATTCAATTATGTGGATATTCATTAATTAAATTCTTTAACATACATGTACTTTATTAATACATCACTTAATATTTGTATATAACAAATTATTTATATATCCTATATAATAGTATTCTTCATCTTTGGTGGATAAGACACGACAACACATAAGAAAAAAATAAAAGCATTTTCTCTCATATCTCATATCCATATATCTTACTTTATATTACTATACATTGTTCATATTTCATAATATGTTATTTACACGAAGCTCTAATCGACTTAAAATTAGATATCTCCTCTACTAGAAATAGTGATCTATTCCGTGTGAAGCTAACCAAAGAAAAAAATCTCAAACCCTAGCCACCTACACCTCAAACCTTAGCCAATCGCCTGCCACTATGGCTACTGTGGCTGGTGAAAATATCCCACCGGATGAAAGTAACTAACATATTAATGAGGAGAACAGTAATGACAATCAGAAGGGAAGTTGTAGTACAAAGTTTGCAGATCTCTTGAAGATTAAAGTTGTGGATAAAAATACTATTAGGGTTCCACCTAAACCCATAATAATGTTTCATGGTGAGCCTACAATAACGTGAAAGTCATCCGAAGTACCTAATCATGCAGGAGAAACTACAATATGTTATTATCAAAATATTCTCTTATGGCAAACCACATATTGATGTATTGAGAAAAAGCATTCCAGCTCAATGCGGGATCAAGGGTAATTGTACAATTGGAGTATTTGATACAAGGCATGTGTTAATAAGACTAGACATTTTAGAGGACTACATTTAATTATTATCTACAGCAGCATTTTACATTAAATCAACAAATATGTATTGGCAAATGAGGACATTAAAGTGGAATCCATGGTTTGAGTCTGCTATCAAAATAACAATTAGAGTAGCTTGGATCTCTATGCCTGACTTACCATCGAATTTCTTTGCTAGAGATGCAATATTTTCTATAGCTTCTACAGTAGGCAAACCTTTGCCAATAGACACAGCTACTAAAATTCAAACCAGACCCAGTTGTACAAGAGTTAAGGTAAAGGTAGATCTAGTTGAAAAATTACCTCAGCGGATACAAATCAATGAAGAGAATGATAGTACAGGGAAAATCAAATCTAAGTGGGTACAAATCCAGTATGATTATATGCTAGAGTACTATAAATATTGTTGTTTACAAGGGTATGATGAAGCTAGCTGCTGGAACATTCACCCGGAATTATATGACAAGGTGAAAAAAGAAAGTAATGAGATAGTAACAAAGGCATATGAAAAAGAGTAGAATAAACAAAGGAAGTAATAGCATGATCAGGATAAGGCAAGAAAAGGAAACACAAATAGACAACAATGGCTAACATGGAGGAATAGGTACAGGAGAGATAGATATGGACATATTTCGGGAGAGGTAAATGAGGAGAAAGAAAAGAAGTTGGAGGTGTCAAATTCATTTGGTGCACTAGAAGCTATAGAGAATAATGATAAAGTGAACAAAGAGGAAGCAGAGAAGGGTAACAATGCTAAACAAGTGGTAGGAGAGAAAGTCAGCATAAAAAATTGGGTAAACAAAAGCTTTGGTAAAACTTCAGATGCAAAGCAATCTTCAAAAGGTACAGAGAAGCTACCAGTATCACAAGACTCAAGTAATAACACTGATAAGAAGGAGAATAGCCAGAAAAAGATGGTACAACAAAGTGATGGCAATCAGTAAATAATAGATGAGCAAGAGAAGCAGAGTCAAAGCAAAGAAGTTTCACAAAAGGCAGCAGAAGATATGCAAATGCAATTGTATAATGAAGAAGCAAATGAACTGATGGTGATAGAAGGTATTTCACCCATAGCAATCCAATCGGAGAATTTATTAGAAAACTATAATAAGGCCAAAGAAGACCTAAATGGGTACGGACTTGGAAGACAACATCAATCAAGTGGATAAAGCAGCTGATTTGTCATCAAAACAAATAGTTATTAAAATAAAAGTAAAGAAGAAGAACAAGAGTTCCAGTAACAATTCAGCTACAATACAGATAAAGAGTCACACAGCTAAAACAAAGTCAAGATAAATGTACTGATATGAAATATAAGGTTAGTAAATACACAATGGGCCTTCATAAGATTAATCACAATGCAAAGGAGACATTATTTTTACTTCATAGAAATCATGGAACCATTTCAAGATGGTCAGCACATAGAAGATTATAGAAGGAGGTTGGGTATGAAACATGTTGTGGTAAATGCATCAAAAAAGATGTAGGCCTTCATGGATGAAATTGTTGAATTTAGCATTGTTAAAAATGAGGAACAATAATTATCATTGAAGCTTGCAAATCAACATGCAGATATTTCTTTGATAGTTACTTTAGTATATGCAAAATGCACTCTAAATGAAAGACTGGTGTTATGGGATTCCTTAGCAGACATGGCTGATTCGTATCAATTGTCATGGCTAATAGGAGGAAATTTCAATGTCATAAGAAGTGAAGAGGAAAAATTGAAGGGTCTACCTGTTACAATTATGAAACACATGATTTTAATTAGTGTATTAATATGTGTAATATGGAAGAGATTCAATTTAAGGTGAGCAAATACACTTGATGGAATAGAAGAACAAATGAGGATTGTATATTTAAAAGATTGGATAGAATTTTGTGTAATGACGGCTGAAAAATATGTTTCAATAATAGAGGTGGAACATCTAGCTAGGAGTGGATCTGATCACTCTCCTTTATTAATTCAATTCAAAAGGGAAATGAAGCATTTGGTTAGAGCATTCAAATTTTTAAATCTATGGCTTAAAGAAGAATCATGTATAGAGGTGATAAGGTAAAATTAGACATCAGAGATAGAAGGCAATCCATTCATAGTATTTCATCAGAAACTGAAAACACAAAATCAGCTCTCACAAGGTAGAGTAAAGAGAAATTTGGTAATATATTCCAGGAAATTGCAACACTAAAAGACATTATCAAAGTAAGAGAGAAGCAATTTGAAGAGAATCCAAGTGAAACAAATAGAGAAAATCTTTTTAAGGCTAATGTTGATCTAAATATGTAGCTTAAAAAAAAAGAAGATTTCTGAAGGCAGGAGGCAGGGTATGAATGGTTTAAGGATGGGGAGAGGAATACCAAATTCTTCCATACTATAGTTAAAGGAAGAAGAAGTAAACTCAGGATTAGTAGAATTCAGAATGAAGAAGGTGAATGGATGGAAAAAACACAAGACATAGTTGAGTCAACTATCACATTTTTTTAGAAACAGTTTACAAAGCAGAAGGATGTAGAGGATTTCTCTTTATTAGATGAACTACTTAGTTTGATAAATGATGAACAGAATAAGAAAATTATGAGAATTTCAACAGAAGATAAAGTAAAAGAAGCTGTAATGGGCTGAATAAGAACAGTGCAGGGGGTCTTGATGGAATGACAGAGGCTTTTTATCAAAATGTAAGGGATATTATCAAGGAGGACATTCAGAGAATGGTTACAGCCTTCTTTTGTGGATTTTAATTCCCAGGTTCATAACACATACTAATTTGGTCTTATTACCATAAAAGGTAGTAGTGAACCTTCTCTGATATGAAGCCTATATCTCTTAGTAATTTTATTAATAAAATATTTTCAAGAATTATTCATGAGAAGATTAAGGGATTACTTCCTCAGTTGATATCACCAGAGCAGGCAGGCTTTGTATAAGGGGGGAGTATTGCTGAGAATGTATTGGTGGTGTAGGAAATTGTCTTAGAAATAAGAAAAGAGGAAAACATCCAAATATAATTATGAAACTAGATATGATGATAGCATATGGCAGGGTGGAGTGGTTGTTTTTAACCAAGGTGTTGAGGAAATTGGGTTTTTTTTAACTTCTTATTGATATGGTGTACAGACTACTGGAGAATAATTGGTATTCAATACATCTTAATAGTCAGCCTAAAGGTTTTCTTAAATCCTCAAGAGGTTTGAAGTAAGGGGATCCCTTATCACTTACATTATTCACAATAGCAGCAGAAGTATTGTCAAGGACTCTGAAGAAGTTGATGCAAAAAAGGGAGTTCAAATTGTTTGGTATTCCAAGGGGAAGTCCTAAACCTAACCACCTAGATTTTGCAGATGATATAATTATCTTATGTAAAACTGAGGTGAAAACTTTACAGATTGTGACTGAATCTCTGGACAGATATGAAGAGATGTCAGGACAAAAAATAAACAAAGAAAAGAGTGTAATTTACTTGTACAAAATTTTGTCAAATGAAGTTGGAGTTATGGCAGAAGTAGTTACTGGCATTTTGAGGAAATAATTCCCCTTTACATACCTTGGATGTCCCATTTTTTATATGTGGAAGAAAAAGGACTACTATCAATAACTGATGAATAAAATAACTAGTAAGGTACAAACATGGAAAGAAAAACTAATATCATATGGAGAAAGAGCTGTGTTGATTAAGCATGTCTTACAAAGCATCCCTATTCATTGTTTATCAGTGATGAACCCAGCTTTGAATGTGTTGAATTCCATCCAAAGAGTTTTAGCTTAATTTTTCTGAAGCAGTAAAATAGGGGAAAAGGAAAGACACTAGGTAAAATTCCAAATGGTGTGTTTAGCAAAAGAGGAAGGAGGGTTTGGATTTAGAAGGATCATGGATATCTCTATGGCTTTATTTGTAAATTATGGTGAACTTTCAAGACCACAAAGTCTATCTAGAGAGAGTATATGTACAATAAATACTGCAGAAAAGAGTATCTAAAAATGGTCATGTGGAAAACAGGTGCTGGTGAGTCACAAGTGTGGAAAAAATGCTAAATGCTAGAGAATTGGTGGAATATTTGATTGTATGGCAATTGAAAGAGGGAAACTCTAACATTTGAATAGATAATTGGACTGGTCAAGGTGATCTTTACTCTTTGCTGGAGGAAAGTTGTGATGAGAATGGACAGTATCAGCAAGTAAGGGATATTGTAAGAGAAGGCAGATGGGATGAACAAGTTATCAAAAATATGTTAACAGAAGAGATGGCTAAGCATATTCTAACTAAAGTAAATCCCCCAACAGATACTGATAGTGATTAGACCATATAGAGTATTGAATCAAAGGGAATATTTACAGTTAATTCAGCTTGACAGTACATCAGGAACAAGGATCACGTAAATAACACATATAAGTGTATTTGGATTAAAGGTTTACCCTTTAAAATATATCTTTTATATAGAGATTGTGGAAAAATAGAATACTATTGGATGATAATGTAAGAAGGTGGAGGATGCAGGGTCCATCTAAATACTAGTGTTGTGAAGAACTTACAGTGGAGAAACTTGTTTATGTCTTCAGAAGATCTTTTTATACTAACAGGACCTGGTCTTACTTTTCTTCTTTTGCAGGTATACCTATTCAAGACTTGACACTAAGAGGTACAATACTTAGATGGTGAAATTATGAGGTGAAGAAGAGAGAAAAACCATATTTTTTATGCTTTGCATAACATCATATTTGGGAGCTATGGAGGAGAAGAAATAAGAAAAAATATGACACCAAGGACATCACAGGACTGAGGCTCATCTACAACATAACAAGGAATCTGAAGATGCTATTGAAGGTTAGAAAACCAACAGTTGACTTCCCTAATAAATAGCCAAAAATAATCAAAAAGTTTGATAAGCTGAAAAACAAGATGAAGGCTACTACATTTATATGGGAGGTACTAACAGAGGGATGGGTGAAATACAACACAGATGGAGCTGTCAGAAGAGGAAAAGGAGGAAGCTCATATGCATTTTGTTTAAGAGATAAGAATAGGGATTTACTATATACTAGAAGAGAACCACAACAGTATGCAGACAGTATGCAGGCAGAGGCAAATGTTATTCTACATGTAGCCAAGCATTACAAACAAACACAGTAAAACAAAGTGATTATTCAGATGGACTTACTCATCATGCAAAAGGTCCTAACAGAAGTATAATAGTGCCCATAGAATATAGTAAGTATAGTCAGACAGATACAACAATGCATGCAAGACAAGCAAGTAAAATATCAATATATTTATAGAGAAGGTGACCAGTTAATTGATCATCTTACAAACATAGGTATAGTTACAGGAGCATTCACTATTACAAGTTTTTAGCAACTAAAGAAAAGAGGAAAAGCCATCCTAAGTAGTGATAAATGGCAGAGTCCATACTTGAGAATTACACCATCAAAAGGATAAGGGGCAGGGAGAAAAACAAGCTGAATAGTTTACATGCAACATATTTACATTCCACAGAAGCATAAAAAAAAGAGTGCATGTACTAACTAGCCTAAGCTATTACAGCCAACAAAAAGGACTCTCAGCATCTTGGAAGGGTCTATTGGTTAGTTGGATCTTGATAAACCTGGGATTGAGGCTATTAACTGAATAATCGTGGGTCCAAGCATCCCATTATCTTTATCCCTACCATATTTGTGGACTCCAAGTAAGATAAATCAAAGACAACAACAATATATCCAGAAAAAGCAAAGTGAGAAAGAGGAAGGTCAACTCACTCGAATGTAATAGCCTAACACGAATGACTAGATCCCTCTTAGCTAAACAAAAAGATTCACAATATGCCATCTAATGGAGAACTCATCTGCAGCAGGTAAAGCATCAATATTCAAGTGAGCTGAAGAAGTTAATAGCTAAACAAACAAAAGTGAGGCGTTATTTACTTTTGCAAGATGATTTTATAAGAAAACTACGATAATAGAGTCACAACATTGATCACCCATAGCATCAATCGAAGGAAGCTACAGTTGATGAATGGGAGTTGTATTTCAGAAGGAGGTGTAAAAGAGAAGAAGATTAGAAAGCTAAGATTATTTTTAGAAACCCTACTAGTTTACATGTTATTAAATTGAACTCGGATTGGGTCGAGTCAGCAGAATAATAGTAGGTTTTAAATCTGTATAATGGGTTGGTCCATTAGTGCTTGTTGGTTATTAATAAAATATCAAATTAAATCAAAAAACATAATTGACTTAGAATATTTTTTATTTGATTTTTTCTTTTTTATTATAAACAACAAGTGAGATGTATGTTTTTCAAATGATTTACTTTAACTTGGGTAGAAATATATTTATGGTTATATTCTACTACATATCATTCTAAAGCTTAATTATATCTTGAATTCTAAAGATATAGGCATAAAGTGTATTAACGGTGGTGATATTTATTGTAGTTTAAGTGAACTTGATATGACCGAACAATTATTTACTAGACTATTTAAGCTATAAAAAATTTGCTAGTCTTTTTTTTACAACAAATTTTGAGTTTTTATTCCTCAAATCAAAAAATAGAAAACTAGGCCAAGCAGCCCCAAAAAAACATAACAAAGCAAAATAGGAAAAATACCCACCAGCCCACCCAAAAATGTCCTAACCCAACTCTCTTGAGTACATATATCATAGAATGTGGGCTTCCTAATCTTACACTCACCCTACTTTTTTATTCGCCCCTCAACACTTGAAAAATGTTGCCACCGCACTTCAACCATAGTTGTTGCCTTCTTCTTCTTTGGGTTATCAATACCCATCCTTTGAAAGCTTGATTTTCTTAAATATCAGCTCTCAAGAGTAAGTTTTTCTCACTTTGTTTTTTCCATTATTTGTTGATTCTTTCACTGACTGCTTCCTCTCTCAGATGTGTTCTCTGGTGGTGGAAATGTTCTTCTTGTTTTGCTAAAGGTAGTGTAGGCTATGTAGCATTTCACTTTTTTTTTGAAAAATTTATGGGTATGTAAATAATGGTCAAGCCTATGTTGTAGACTTTCCTATCCCATTATCCCTTACTAGGTGATACTTTTAAGTATGGACACTTTATCTTGTCACTATTAATGATTCTCTTTCCTATTGATTTCATCCTATTAAATTCAGAAAAATGTTGTTTCCTTCCTCAAATGCTAGATTTGCTATGTAATTTACAAGCTAATTTTCTTCTCTGATAATATGCTGAAATTTTGTATGCTTCCTGCAAGATTTACTTTTATAGCTGTAATCATATCTGTAATATTTCATGGACATGCTTACTCACCTTCTAGAACCTTTTTTAAAAATAATGAATTTGTTTGGATTATGATGTTGTTGTACTGTGTTAGCTTGTAATGATTACTAGCTTCTAGGATAGTTATTGCCTCTGTTATTGTGTTAGTGGTGTTTTCTAGGATATCTCTCTTTGAATATAGTAGATCTTCATTTGCATTTCTTAAACAAAAAGCATAAGAGTTTCTCCTTGAATTTCCTCTAAATACTCCATTAGTATTGTATTTTTAGCCTCCTATATTTATGTTTTATATTTTAATAATGACAAACTAATAAGTGAACTTTGCAACATATTGAAGATCTTAATAATGAAAGGAGATCTCCCACAAAGGACATTGAAGATCTCAAATCATGGAGGATATCTCGCACAAGGTAAGAAATATTCTCTCAAAGAATATTTTGCTAAATATGGATCCAGATCAAAGTTATTGAAGATCCCTAGTGATGGAAAGAGATCTCACATAAAGGACATTGAAGATCTCAAATCATGAGAGGATATCTCATACAAGGCAAGGAATATTTTCTCGAATATCTTGCTAAATATGGAGCCACATCAAAAGTAGGATATCGCTTGACATGGCAACAAAAATCATATCAACTGAAGATCCCAAAAGATAAGGCAATTGGACGTACCTCATGGCAAGATCAAAAGAGAAGGAAGATCTCACTCCTTATATGGACATATCTAATATGGACATGTATAGATGTGAGAAAGGAAAATCACACCAAGTATAGACATATCTGATATGGAATACCATAAGGTGAAAACTCCCTCAATTAAGGAATCAATTTAAATCCTTGATTGAGAAGAAATTTCTTGGATTTTCGTATGAAGAATAGCAGCCGGAGGCTATAAAGGAAGATGATTGAAGACAGACACGTGTTATGCAACTTTAAGGAGAAAATTTAAAGTGTATCATTCTTAGTCTTACAAGGCTTTGTAACTTTAGTTTACAAATGTTATATAAAGAGTAGGATCGAGTCAACTTTGTAACATCAACTGAAGTTGTGTCACAAGATCTGAAGAGCAACATAAGTCTTCAGAACTTATTTCCTATCATTGTACTCGAGCCTAACATTCAACGATCTAAGGAAACATTAAAACCCAAGGAGACTGGAATTAGACACCATATTGGTGTTTCTAACCAGGATAAATCTTTGTGTTATTACTTTACATTCTATTATTTATGTGCTTAATTGTTTAAATCTAATTATTTGTGAAGTACATTATCTGTAGGCGAGTTGACTGTGAGGAGTCAGTAGTTGACTCACAGAAGAAAATTTCAATTCACCCCCCTGTATTTCAATTGATATCAGAGCAGGTATCATATATAGCATTGCTTAATTACAAGTGAGCAAAGATCAAATGGTGAATTATCAAATTCCCGGTGCTCTTCTTCAGGATGGTCCCTCCTCCACAAGACCACCATACTTTAATGGACAATATTACTCTTACTGGAAGAACAGGTTTAGAATCTTTATCCAATTAAATGACTTTCAAGCCTGGTTTGTCATCAAGAAGGGTCCAAAGTCGATTTCAGGACTCAAGGAGAAGTCAAAGGACAAAGAAAAAAATCTAGCAGTTCTGACATAGTGAACCTTGAAAGCTTCGAGGTCACCAAATAACATCAAGAGATAATTCAAAATAATGCATGTGCTATAAGTTTTCTTTTGTGTGCAGTTTGCGGAGAAGAATACAACAAGATATCAACTTGTGAAACCACAAAAGAAATGTGGGACAAACTGAAGGTAACCTATGAAGGAACCACCAAAGTCAAGAAGTCAAAAATTGCTACCCCGGCCAATGAATACGAGCTATTCAAAATGAAAGAAAATAAGGACATTGAAACAATATTTGCCAAATTTAGTAAAATCCTATGCGAACAAAAATCACTGGGGATGATCTATCCACACAACCTGCAAGTCTAGAAGCTGGTCCAAAGTCTCCCAAAGATTTGGGAAACCAAGACTGCCATTCTGGAGGACGAAAATCTTCACAATATAACATATGATGAACTACGAGGTAACCTTATTGCATATGAGAAAAATTATATCAATAGGTTTACAAGGATGAAAAGAAGAAATTAGTAGCCTTCAACGTTGCTCCAACCGGAGAGGGGGACATTCTGGAAGATGCTTGTGATAAATATTATATGAGGGTAAGACATGGATTCAAATCTCACCATGTGAGTAAGACATCAGATCGAGTCTTGATGTACCATGATGATAAGATATTGGGTACGATCCCAACACATTCTAGCCTAATATGACATTATGAGGGTAATACATTAGGTTCAAGTCATGGTACACCAATAATGATAAAACATTGGATTTTATTGTGCTAACACGCCTTATGGATAAGACATTGGGGTTGGGTCCCAATGCATCATATTGCTAATATAATAATGATTATGGTAAAATGATATTAGTGTACTCAAACGCAACATCTTATATTATTACGGTACATTGAAATTTTTAACCTAATAACTTATCCTTTCTGTGCAGTGAAACTTAAATCCATCGTCTTCTCCTCAACCAATAGAGAGCCTTTAAAAATGTTATCACTTTACAATTATATAAATAATTAAATCAATGTCTCATAAGAAATAGTTCTTAGCTTCAGTCCTACTAATCTATCTTCCATTTAAATTTACTTTTTAAGCTGTTGTCTTTATATCCTTTCGGTGTAGTAAAACTTAAGTCCATCATTTACTCTCAACTAATAACATAATAGGTTAAAGTATAATAAAATTCACCCCCAAGCTTTTAAAAATGTTATCACTTTACAACTGTATAAACAAGTAAATCAGTGTCGCACAAGAAATATTTCTTAAGTCCTAATAATCTACCTTCCATTTTAATTTACTTTCTACACTTCTCATGACACCTTATTGTAACAACAACAATTTATTAACTCAAATAACAAATAATTGCGCAAACACTCATTAAAGCAGAGATACACGAAAATCACATATGGAATATGATGGAGAAAAGTTATTTAAGAAAGTATATAACAAGGAATATTATTTACTTGAGCAGAAGAACAAAAATGACTCAATGAGACATTTGACTAATTCACCACCAAAGCTATTGGATCAAATAGCATCAATGAGTGATATTGCATATTGACGATCAAGTTTCTTCGTTTGGCTATACAGTCCATGTAAAAGAATCTCTAGTTATTTACTATTTCTGTCAATAAATATTCAACACAGAGATATGGAAATTACGTACCCTCAATTTTCTGATATAAAAAAAAACCTTCACTTACAAATGCAGATGGTATTGATAAGAGTTTCACGTTGATGAAGTGTTATAAAATTTGGTATTGATAAGAGTTTTACGTTGATGAAGTGTTATAAAATTAAGTTCGGAGCAATATAAATATGAAAACAACAACAAAAAAAAAGACAAAATATATATAGAGGAGAGAGAACTTTTCTTCTTTCAAGTATATTCAAGGAAGGCTTACAAAGAGGAATAATATCCTAATTTATAGAATGAGAAGTTATTCCAAATGTCACAAAATTAATATTCTCGCCATCTTAAAATTGTCGACATATATAGGTTTTGCACAATTCTTAAGGAAAACTTAATAAGTAGTATGATTTGATTAATATATCCTTTATTAATTTTTAAGACTTTATTTATTGTGTGTCTCTTGTAGAATAATTATTACTAAAGATAGAGTTGAAAAAAGTGATAAATTATCTCTAATTTTTTAACATATCAACTATTTTTAGACAAATTTTTAATCAAATTTGCCAACTATTTAAGGCCGAGAGAGTAGATGCATTTTCATCTACAAAAGGCCTATGTAACCTAGGGAATGTGCATGGACATCCATTCAATGAATATATGTTGTTTTATATTTTTCCCTTATTTTTACTTTCTCTGTTTTATTTTAATTGACCTTATTACTAAAATATTTATTATAATTTAATTATCTAATTTATAAGATTAAGAAAAATATATCATATTCTTTTGATATTATTTTTTTATTAAATGACTATATGAAATGTATAATATTTAAATTTTATATTTTTAAAGCATAATTAAAAAAATTAATTTAATAAAATAGACCCTTAATAAATATTTTCTTAAGGAGAATGTCATTTCGATAAGAGTCAACTAAAATGAAACGAAGAAAATAGTTGTCATGACATAGTTTGCCTATTCTTTAGGAAAAAATTAATTAAGAGTATAATTTATCTAAAAATTAAAAAAAAATAATTAAACATCGCTTAATTTTTTAAATTAACAAATATTACAACTTATGAGAAACGGAAAGAGAGTGTTATTTTCATTGCTCATCTAATCTATATCTATATATATTATAAAGCAGAGGACGAAGTATCGGAAGAAGCCACGTGGCAAGCTATTAAGAAGCCACGTGATATTTTTTAGGATAAGTTCTAAAGCATTGTAATAAAACCTTTATAATTACTTGGATTTAAAAGTATAAAGCTTTAATCTAAAAAAAATTATCATTTCATATCCGTACTAATTTACAGTGTAGCTCAGGTTTGTGGATATGTATAAAAGCCACAATAATTTAAATTTAGCTTAACTATAACTTCCTCCCTAATTTTAGCCTGTAATTGTTATCTCAAATGCTTATCACAATTTAATTTAACTTTTAATTTAAAATTGAAATCATGTTATTCATTTTTATCTCAACTATACAATTCAAAAAGTAAAGCATCATCATAAAATAGATAAACCAATAGGTTCAGTAGTAATCCACAAAAATTATAGTGTTGCCAATATCCAGTAAAAAATAATTAATAATAATTACAACAAAACGTGATAGTGGAGTCTTCCATTTGCTGATGTGTTGTTCACACGAATAATGATAACTAAAAAGCCACAATAATGTTGAATTTAGTTTAACTATAACTTCCTTCTAATTTTAGCCTGTAATTGTTATCTCAACTCATGTTTATCATAATTTAATTTAAATTTGAAATTATATTATCCATCTTTATCTCAACTATACACTTCAAAAAATAAAGCATCATCATAAAATAGATAAACTAATAGTTTCAGTAGTAATATACAAAAATTACAGTATTGCCAATATTCAGTAAAAAATAATTAATAAGAATTACAACAAAACGTGATATTGGAGTCTTTCATTTGCCGATGAGTTTTTCACACGAATAATGATAACTAAAAAAGCCACAATAATATTGAATTTAGTTTAACTATAACTTTCTCCCTAATTTTAGCCTGTAATTGTTATCTCAACTCATGCTTATCATAATTTAATTTAAATTTAAAATTATGTTATTCATCATTATCTGAACTATACAATTCAAAAAATAAAGCATCATTATAAATAGATAAACCGATAGTTTCAGTAACATCCCAAAAAATACAGAGTTGCCAATATCCAGTAAAAAATGTCTACTAAAATTAACTTCATTCATGAGATATCAAATACAAAAATGCAATGAAACTTAAAAGTTCGCGTAGTACGATTGTGAAATATTTCAAAACATGGAAATTCCGATAAACTGTTATCATTAGAAATGCTTTTGCAAGACAAAAAAGTATATGTAATTTATGCATATTTTATTTTAATAATTTTATTTGCTTTATAATACGCTCAAATATAAATTATTATTTGTTTGTAGGGTGATCGCATCCAGGCATCAATTGAAACCTGAATATGTTGGTGAGAGGATTATGGGCAGTTTTGCTAACCTTAGAGAACGCCGATATAGGTCTCAAGGGAAGCACTGTTACTTCTTCAGGATAAATGATGAAGTAGTGATTGATGCAACCATGAAAGGAAACATTGCAAGACTAATCAATCACTCATGCATGCCAAATTGCTTTGCAAGGATCATGAGTCTTGGAGAAGACGAGGATCGGATTATTCTTATAGCTAAAAAGAATGTTTCAGCAGAGGATGAGTTAACATTTGATTATAGGTTTGAGGTTGATCAGAATGATGAGCTTAAAGTCCCCTATCTTTGTGGAGCTCCCAACTGTAGGAAATTCATAAATTAGAATAGCATAGGCAGATATTATTGACTCTCACTTCCTAATAGCATAGGCAGAGATTATTGACTCTCACTTCCTAACTGTTGAGAATTGTGGGGATATTTTGATCTTCATCCACAGTTAATTTATTGTTAATTTGATTCTATTGTTTATGCTTGACATGCACATATCTATATAACTTCATTACTATTTCAGGCAGGAAAGAATTTGTAGTTATTGTAACTTTTTATCGTTTCCGAAGACATGTATGCACAGTAAAAGCCATGAGAGATACAAAACAACTAATTCATAGTAACTTTACATTCAAACTTGATAAATTCAATAAACTCTTAGTATTCCAAAGGTGAAATATGACTCTAAGAGCAGCAAGTACATGGTGCAGCAATCCATCTTGGTAAAATGGTAGATTAGTATTGCAGTGACAAACATGGTGCAAAGTTCAACTTACAGAGCACCACGCTAATTTAAAGATGGCCTAGTTAAATGATTCTCATGTTGATAACTAGGATAATCAAAAGATAAAGTCGGCCAAGAATTAACTCTTTGTACCTAACAAAAACTTTTTCCAGGATAACTAAAGCAATATAATTTCTAAAGAGAACTAGAAAACTCAGTCACACGATCTACTGAAGAAATAGAAGCTGCGACATCAGAAAATAAATTAATTTTTTCTATATTACGTGATCAGGTTAGAATGGATTACACTAAAACATAGACTAGCTAAACACATGGAAGCTGCTGAGAGCACACCTTCTTATTAAGATCAATGACTTTACTACTATAGCTTTGTCTAGGTGGAAGTTGGACAGAGAATTAAAAATTAAAAAATAAGAATTTGATGAACACAATAATAAAAAGATAAAAAAAATTGAGAAACAAATTACTTTACTAACTGAAAATGAGTTGCAGCCTGAGAATACTTTGCTAAACAAATTAATATGTGAGTACGTATACTAGAATTTGTAATAACTGTATAGAACCCTGCATCACTCGAATACACTATTTCACCAGATTGCATTAGTTCGAGACATAATACTAAATTTTTCAGTCTGTTGCTTTTGTAAATCTAAAATTTCTAACCGTAAAGTAATGTTCTATTACAAGGAAGGTCTTTTAAGTTTCAAGTATTGCACTACACTTGCCCAAACAAAAATTTTAATTAGAGTCCCCTTAGCATAGATGATCAGTCCTTCAACGACTAGAATCACTTCACAACAAAACTAATAGTGACACTGCTCAAACTAATCACTTACACAGCAAGATTAACAGTACTACTGGCCAAACTAAATACAAAAGAAAGAAAAAACATATCTCCAACAAACCTAGCCAAAAATCATTCAAAAAGTGGAGAGCATCTCTATTTTTTTACTATACAATAAATTTAACTGAGCAGAATCTTTCTACTCTTCACTTTGCCTTTATTAAAGACTCAAAAATTGATTTTTTATCAAGAAACTATACTCAATAGAAGGAATAAAAAGAAACAAGTTCAGAACTTCAGAATTCTTGATTGCTTGCACAAAATTTGACTTTGTGTAAAATTCCATACAACCTTTATGCACCGTCCACTCAACCCAACCACCAAAACAGCAAAAAGAAGTACAAAATTTTACCACCTTCTTAGGCAACTTTGCAATCTCTGATTTAGTTATTTTGACAAAAGAACTACCACACTTGCTTGCTTAAGTATTTACAGAATGTAGTACATAACCCCATGAAGTATCTATAATACTCATCAGCTATTGATTAACTCAAATCTATGGGATTAACAACACATTCCGAATAAAGCATTAAAGGAGATTCCTAAGAATTTAAAGGGAGATATCATAATTGGTGAAAAGTACATGAAATAGATACATGAAATACAGTAAAAGCAAAATAAAATATAGAGGAAAATAGGTACAGATAAGTAACACATCTAAAATCTGATAGGGTAGTATCAACCACAAATGGAGTTCATTCCCTTGAAGCTAATAGGTGAAGTAATGAGGGTAGTACATCAGAATATATTTTTCATTAACAAATCTGAGCTCAAACACCTAAAAAACAATAAGCACAACTTGGATATAGCTCCATTCGAAGCTAAATACATAGCACCTGGTGTGAGTTTAAGGTGACTTAAATTGTATTTAGTTTAAAGAAGTTTATTTTAAAGTTTTGATTGTTTGAAGCTCAAGATCGAACAAAAGAGAGAAACAATAAGATAACTCAGAAATGATGAAATATTACCTGATTAGATACGATAGTTGACGAAATCGAAAATATATAGAGTAACGAAAATTGATCAGAGATGTGAAGAAGAAGAGGAATAGTGTACACTTTTTATTTTTTATTTTTGCCTTTAGAATTAGAAAGAAGAGACTCTTGTCATTTTATTTCTAGATATTTCTTGCATTAATAATTGAGCTTGGGTCCTTAACATTGATAATTGGGCTTGGGTCTTGCTGTCTAAGTGCTTTGATTATTATTTTGATTTTTAATAAATGAGCAAAATGATTGCATTTAATTATTTTATATGTATAAAATTTGATTTTTAATAAATTATTTCCTATAATTTTTACTCACTTCTTTTCAATTAAATGAAATATTGGAAATAAGTATGAATTTTAAATATTTAGTAAGACTTTCAAAATTTATAATATAAATAGTTATACACATTTATACTCGCAATATATAATTTCTTAGTAGGTGAAATTATCATTTTATAGTTATTTTACTTAATATATAAATGTTTCATTCTTTTGATGATTTGTTAAATCGAAAAGTATGTTATATAAATCAAATAAAAATAGTTTAATATTATAGATCAAACTTTCATTGAGAAACGAGATACTTTAATTTGAAGTAATTAGAAATAATATTTTAATATTATTCGCACATTAGAGTGTATTAGAATTACAAGTTTTGTAATTGACAAAGTTAAGTATTTTTAGTGTTTAAAATGAAATTGAAAGATGACATCTTATTTAAAAAAGTACAGATGAAGTTGAATTAATAGATTAAAAAAAATGAAATGGAAGCTAAGCGATATAATTAAAACTTTTAATTGATTAAAAATATAAAGTTAAAAGTCCAACAACAGAATTAATAATTATTTAATATATTATAATTTACTATTTTTTAAAAATTAATCAATACTGATATTTTTCTTTTTATATCAAAACATGTAAACAATTAAAATTGTGGTTTATTATTAGGTATGAGTTATAATTTCACTATTAAGATTTATTTTTAATATTTCATTGACTTTGAACTATGTTTATTTTAGACAGGGGAAATTAATTAAATTTATATGAACAAGTTAATATCTTTTTAATCATAAAAAATTATTAAAAATATATATAAAACTAAAAGGAAGACAAGAAGTCATGTGGCAGAAGAATAGAAAGCTACATGGCAGTTTTTTGGACAAAAGTTTATAGTATTATAGTAAAAATTTTAAATTAAAAAGGATTAAATTTGAAAGGTTTAAAAGATTAGAAAATATTTGAATTTGAAAATACATCATCCTTTTGAAGAGTTTTAAAGACTTTTACTCTTTTATAAACTTATCCATCTCAAAATTCTTAAAGTTATAAAATATATTTGAATGAAATTTAATTAAATCCTAAATGAATAATAATAATAATAATAATAATAATAATAATAATCTTCTATATATATATAAAAGCAATACAAGAAGCCGCGTGGCAGAAGAATAGAAAGTCATGTGGCAGTTTTTAAGACAAAAGTTGATAGTATTGTAATAAAATTTTTGAATTAAAAAAGATTAGATTTGAAAGTTTTAAAAGATTAGAAAATATTTGAATTTGAAAATACGTCATCCTTTTGAAGAGTTTTAAATAGACTGTTACTCTTTTATAAACTTATCCATCTTAAAATTTTTAAAGTTATAAAATATATTTGAATGAAATTATCCTTCTTAAAATTTTTAAAGTTATAAAATATATTTGAATGAAATTTAATTAAATCCTAAATGAATAATAATAATAATAATAATAATAATAATTAATAGTAATAGTAGTAGTATTGAGGCATAACTAATCTTAACTTCAAAAAAAAAAAAGGCGTAATTAATCCTAACTTCAAAATATATAGTAACTTAACAAAAAACTACCACGTGAATATAGTAGTAACTTTCAATTGAAAAAAGAGGCGTGAGTTAGTAACTTTCAATTGAAAAAAGAGGCGTGAGTTAGTAACTTTCAACAACTTCTAATTAGTTTTTTAAATCAAATAATCCTAACTTTCAGCAACTAAAAGATATTTTAACCACATAATAATTTTAAATTTTTACTGATTATAACTACTTCTATGAGTTTTAATTTTATCTCAATTCTTAGTGATTATCATGACTTAATTTAAATTTGAATTTAAGATAATATTATCCCAACTCTTTATTTTAAATTTGAATTTAAGATAATATTATCCCAACTCTTTATTACTATCTCTCTGTAATTCAAAAGCTACATCATTACTATAAATATATATTGATGTATTTCAAATTCAGAAAAAATACCATCCAATGTCCACTAAAATTGACTCTATACATGAGATATCAAATACGCAATAAAATTTAAAGGTTTGTATAGTGCGTTTGTGGCATGTTTCAGGACATGAAAATTCCAACAAGATATTATAATTAGATATGATATTGTGGGATGACAAGGTATACAATACATACTTCACTATCTATTTTTCACTTCACTATTTTTATTCTACTGCTTTTACTTCAGCACCAAGATCAAGATCTGAGAAGTAGTAAGAGCAGTAGTGTAGCATCCTGGAAAAAGTCAGCAGGGAAATCAAGAGGCAGTCATTAAGTTCACAATATGTAACACTTAATATTACTTCTAATTGTCTCCACTGTGAATTATCAGTGTTTCTTTACCATTCATAATTCATTTTAATTGCTTTTTATTAGATAGAAGAACAAAATCCAATCTTGCGTTGTGCTTTATCATTGTAGGCAATCGTCAGTGAATATCCATTATAGCCAACCTTATAACAATTATTATCAACTAACAACAACAATATAGTCAGTGTAATCTCACAAGTGAGGTCTGAAAAATATAGTGTGTACACAAACATAACCCTAGAGAAGTTATTTTCGATAGACTCCTAACTCAAGTAAAAATACAAAAAAAAAATAGTTAAAAAATTAAACATGATAATGCATACTGCAAGTGGAGCAGACCAACCACAATATGATAACTGAATTGGTAGAAACTATAACTCAAGTAAAATAACTCTTGCACAATTTTTGCCTGAAAGTGAATAATTTGAAGACATCTATCTAATTGAAAAATGAATTTTATCATTTTACATTTTTTATGATCCTTAAAAGTACGATACATCAAGATAAAATCAAACGTCTACAAAAATAGTTACTTTTAATTTAATTAATCATATTTGACAACATGTGGCATTATACTTAATCAGATAATTTATACGAATGTCATTTAATCCTACACTTAAGAAGTAAAATTAAATTTATTATTATAATTTTTCATAACTTTATACGTTGATATATATGGAGCTACTATTCAAAAGATCATCAAATGATATATTCAAATTCAAAAGAGCTACGACAAGCAGATATGGAAGACGTAAGACAATGGAGAAGATAATATTATTCTAGAGGTACATCTAGAATAAAAAAGACAAAATGCCAGCTGGAAAGATAAGATAAAAGAGCAATAATGGAGCAGATAACAGAGCAATAATGGAACAGATACGACAAAATCAACGGAGACAAGATACTGTACAAAGGCAGAATTATTGTATATTAATGTAACAAAAGTCTTGATTGAAACAGTTGTACATTAATTAGATTGTTGAAAAACTTTACGTAAAGTTAGAAAAGTTAGAAAAATTAGAAAAGTTAGAAAAATTAGAAAAGTTAGGAAAGTTAGATAGGCATAGGCCCCCTTTCTTTGACTTTTCACTTTCTTTAGTCTTAGTTTTAGAAACAAGAAACATGTGTAAATTGTAAGCTTATTCTTTCGTTCTATATATATCAAAGGCAGAAGGCATTGCAAAAGCAAGCCTTCATGC